>NC_026160.1:2950604-3031956 GCF_000512975.1 Sesamum indicum
CTATTGCTAGAGCTCCAAGACCCCTACTGCCCCAATGGAAATGGGCAAAGGGAAAGGGAAGGTCGGTGATTCACAGCGATTGAGGGCGAATAATGATTTTTGCATGCATTGCCAAGGAAAAGGGAATTGGAAGAGTGAGTGTACAGAACTTCTCCATAATCAAGGTATGTTTGTGATTGAATTGAATATGATAACTAATTCTGCTTCTTGTTATTGGATATCAATTTTGGAGCTCACATCTGCAAAGACTTGCGGGTATCGAAAAAAAGCAAAACAAACTAAGGATGAGATGATCTTGAAGCCAGGTGATGGCAAGGCCGTTGCTGCTGAAGCTGTGGGATCTGTCAACTTAGTTATTAGTAATCATGTATGGACTGAATTAAAAGACTGTTATTATATATCGAGCCTAATCAAGAATATTGTTTCCTTTCCTATTTTCGACAATAATGATTATGTATTGACGATCAATAACGACATTTTTTATTTGACGAAAGATAACGTCTCTCATATGCATGGTAGATTAACAAATGATCTTTACATCTCCAATAGTCTAATTGGATTTTGACTGCCCAACAAAAGCGAAGATTGGATAATTGTGATAACGTACAAATCTGGCATGCGAGGCTACGCCATCTCTTAAGATAGGATAAGAAAGTTGGTAGACTCAAAAAGTCTAGAGATAGATGATTTAGATAACCTACCAACTTTTGCGAGTCCTGTACGAAAGGAAAAATGACCAAGAAGTCTTTTGTTAGACAAAGCATGCTCGCCGGTAGTCTGTTGGATTTGATCCATACGGAAGTTTGTGGACCACTAAATACTCCAGCCAGAGGAGGATACTTATACTTCATAACCTTTAATGATGATCAATCACGATAAGGTTGTGTTTACCTTATGAGGTACAAGTTTGAGGCCTTTGGAAGGTTTAAAGAGTTTAGATATGAAGTGGAATGTCAAATTGGCCAAACGATTAAGACCCTTAGGTGGGATAGAGGCGGACAGTATTTAAGTGGTGAATTCATTGATTACTTAAAAAAGAATGAAATTCTCTCTCAATGAACTCCTCCTGGAACGCCACAACTGAACGGCGTGTCTGGGATGAGGAATTGGACCCTGCTGGAAATGGTTAGATCCATGATGAGTTTTACCAGATTACCCCTGTCCTTCTGAGGATACACCTTTGAAATGACAACTAAGTTGCTTAACATGTCACTATCCAAGACTGTATCCTAGATGCCATATAAAATATGGCATGGCAAGCCTGCATCCTACAAGTACTTGATAGTGGGGGTTAGTCTCCCATACGTAAAGAGACTAGTAGAAACAAAATGGACTCAAGGTTAGTTTGTGCAGGTTTGTCAGTTGTTCGAAAAAGCTTGGGGGAAACTATTTCAATGATCTATCTAAGCAAAAGGTGTTTGTCTTGAGAAACACAGTGTTCTTGGAAATGGGTTTTCTGGCAGATGCCCAAGGAGATTAGGTACTCCTTGAAGAGTCAAATGACGCACCTCAGCAGAACAATGTGACATCGTCTGTACCTATGGTACCCACGAATAATGTTCCAACACTCTGTAGGTCAGCCAGAATATCTCAACCACCTGATAGGTATTGATTCTTCGCGTAGCTATCCAATTGGACAATATCTAAGTATATATGGAGAAGTGATGCCAGGCACTGACTCAAATAAGTAGTTTGAGGCCATGAAATCCGAATAGACTCAATGGATTCAAACCAGGTTTGGACCCTTGTACACTTATGTAAAGGCGTTAAGTTGTTGGATGTAAATGAGTCTACAATATAAGCTTCAAGCTAATGGGGAGATTACTACCTTCAAGGTCAGACTCGTGATGAAAGGATATAGTGAACGACTAGGGGTCAACTTTGAGGAAACCTACTCGCCCGTAGCCATGGCCAAGTCCATTTGGATACAGCTTGCAATAGCAGTATGGTATGACTATGAATATGGCAGATGGATGTGAACGAACTTCCTTAATGATTTTATTGGGGAAAATATCTACATGGATCAGTCGGAATGTTTCACTTTTATTAGAGAAGAGCAGAAGGTCTGTCATCACAAAAGGCCACCTATGGCATCAAACAAGCTTCCTGAAGCTGGAATATGCGTTTTCATGAAGTCATCCGGGCTTATGATTTCATCAAGAACGAATTGATCCTTGTATATACAAGAAGATAAGTGGGAGCTCAGTTGCGTACCTTGGGCTTTGTGTGAACAACATCTTGATCATTGGAAATTATGTCAAGATGGTAGGAGACATTAAAGTTTGGTTGTCCACTCAGTTTTCATGAAGGGTATTGGTGTAACTTCGTACATCCTTGGCATCAAGATCTGCAAGGATAGATCTAAAGGGATATCAGGATTGGCCCAATCCTCGTACATTGAGAAGGTCTTGAAGAGATTCGAGATGAGGAATGTAATTAAGTCATCCAAGAAGCAGTCTCTCAAGATTGATAAGGAACTTAAGCAGACGTCAGACATCCCCTATGCTTCAGCCATAGGCAGTATTCAGTATGTTGTCCAATGCACTAAGCCTAATGTCGTGTTTGCTTTGAACGTAACGAGGAGATATTAGGGTAGAAGTAGAAGTTGTAGCCAAGATAACTGAAAACAAAGTGATGAAGTTTCTCTAGAAAAAATATAGTATGCAAAGTTGGGATTCTAAGGGTACTAATCGCAGACAATGGTACCCAATTCCAAGGAAAAAAGGTACAAGATTGGTGCCGAGAGATGAAAATACAACAAAAATTCACCTTGGTGGCAAATCCACAAGCAAATGGGCAAGTGGAAGAAGTAAACAGAATCATATTGCAATACTTAAAAAATCGCCTGGAAGGTCTCAAAAGAAACTGGGCAGAAGAGTTACCAAGTATGTTATAGGCGTATCACACAATCGCCAGAAACGCCACAGGTGAAAACCCCTTTCTGCCTGGTGTATGGTTCGAAATCAGTAATTCTAGTGGAAATCGGGGCAGAATATGCACTTCTAAAGATGTACGGTCAGGCAAAGAATGCAGAGCAACGAGATATGAATTTGATACTGCTGCCAAAGAAAAGGGAACTGCTCTATGCAAAGATACTGAAGTATAAACTACTAGCGAAGAAACTTTATAACAAGTAGGTGAAACTAAGAACCTTCAATGTGGGAAACTTGGTCTTGGAAAAGTGTGAAACCTCCAAACATGCTGGAAAACTAGATCCAAACTGGGAAGGTCCTTTCAAAGTCGTGAAATAGCCAAAAATGGAGTATAGTGCCTTCAAGAAATGTCAGAAAAAGATCTCCTACGATCATGGAATGTGCAGAATCTCAGAAAATTCTATGCTTAACTGTATGATATGAAGTTATCCTTGGAATGAAAAATTTTTAATTACATTACGAGGCATCTTGATCCTAAGCGAAAAAGGCTCATGTTCGGAGAAGACCCTCATTACTAAGTCCTAAATGGCTTAGGTCTGAAAAGACATTTAATTTCTAAGTCAGAAAGGGCTTAAGTATGAATAGACACCCTTATTTTTTAAGTCTAAAAAGGCTTGTGTCTGAAGAGGACCTTCACTACTACGTTCGAAAAGGTTTAAGTCTGAATAGACACTTCATTACTAAGTCCGAGAGAGCTTAGGTCTGAACAGACACTATATTTCTAAGTTTGAAAAGGCTTAACCCTAGAGAGACGTTTAACTTGAAAGTTGGAAAGCATAAGTCCGAAAAGGACCTCTATTTGTTAAGTCTAACTAAGACTTTGTCAAACAACAACATTCAAAGCCATTCGGCCAGTTGTCTAGTAAGGGCATGCAAATCATGGAGTTGAAAAACGTCTAGGTTACTCCATTCACCAAATCCAATTCATATCACACAGTCATTCATCATCTGCATACAGATATATAGCAAAGCAAGAAAGGAAGTCCACCATGAAGAAATTCATAACATCCGAATCAAGTTCAACAACATTGGCACTACATTACCGAATAAACACCCAACATCATTCAAAAATAGTCAGATCATCGGCCAAATATTCAAAGGGCACACCCGCCCAACATTCAAATCACTTGATATTCTCAACAAGATTTTAGCAACGTCAGCACCACCCTTAAAAACAGGTCCAACATTCACAACAGTTGGATGGGAAGGATTAGCGCTTAGACCGGAACTTACGTTATTTGGAACTGGAACATCAGCACGGAGTGCTGGGTCATAACCCTCGACAATCAAAGGCTCCACAGAACAAGGCACAATTGGTGCACCTTCAGGAGTAGTAGCTTCGATTTTGATCCATCCCTCCTCGGTCACTTTGGAAATAAGATGATCCCTTGCTTCTTCATTTAATGAATCTAGGGGAGTGCAAGGTAACAAAGAATAGAAAGAAAAAGGAACTTCTACATTAGCAAGAACGTCTGAATAGTCTTTGTTGTTCTCATCCTTAGTGATGCTGATAAGGCTTGTATAAAATCCTTCCACGAAACCACCAAGAGATCTGATTTGCTTAATGCTCCTATCCCCGGCAACCACAAGCTCATCATACACCTTCATGTCCACCAGTTGATCAAACACCAGGGACTTCATGAAGGCACGAGCACTTTGTACCACCTCCTTGTATTCATCACTGGTGCAAAATAACTTTTTACCTTCATTGATGCTTGCCTTGCGAAATGTTGTGCAATCTTTCTATTTGGAAACAAGAAGCGCTTTATGATCTGCTTCAAGCTTCGTGTTTCGTTCATATAACAGGTCCTTCAAGTACATCACATCATTCCTCTCCTGATTACGTAGCCAACCAGGTCTCCCTTATCTGTTTGAGCAATCCTTTTATCATTTCCAGTTGCCTTTTCATAGGCACGTACTTCTCTATAGAGACAAAGACAAAGCTATCTTCCAATTCAGTGATTATTTGGGGTTCTAGATGGGGAGAAATCTTGGTCTTTTCTTTTCCAGCAGCACCTTTCGAGATCCTGCTAACCTTCTTAGCTGGAGAAGTGATTATCGGCTCAGAAATTAAGGTTCCCTAAGAACTAAGAGGAAAGTCATTATCACCATCATTGTCATCATCCTCGGAATCATCCGCTCCTATTAAATATCTCTTCTGACGGGTAGAAACACCAACAATAGGAGAACTCTCTCCCCACCTTCAGAGGCAGCTTCAATGGGGCTCGTAACAACAACTGAGGCACCGGGGGTGTGAAAAAAGAATCAGACAAGATGACAACATCACCAGAATTATTTAGGCTATGAGAAACACCCACCGAAGAAAATGGTACCCTTGAAGAAACAGGGGCTTTAGCAATAGGGTGCGATGGAGCAAGGCCCTGGGAAGAAGATGCTTGCAAGCGTTGACGAGCACTCATCCGAAAACTACAGGAAGCTATCACAATGTTTGATGGAGACAAGTAAGCTAAAGGTGAGTATGTAGAATGGGAAAACCCAACCAACATCAGAAAAACAAAAGAAGAAGTATATCAAGGTATGAGGCATCCAAATCAAAGGAAGCTGGAGATAAACCAATGATAGAAAAAACTTGCACAATTATAATAATCTTATAATCATACTCATACTCGAGAATCCCTTCCATAAGGAAGGTATCGTCCAATGATATAGGCCCAACAGGTTCTAAAGGAGGTTTGGTCAAACGCTACTGGTTTGGACTAACCCAGGGTTTGTTAGGGGAGGATGGAGATAGAAAAATACAACCTTTCCCGTCATTATGATCTCTTATTATTGGTCACTAACTTCTGCCCCTCTTAATATTCATATAGAAAAAACTATCCCACTTATGCTAAGGTTCAACTGGTGAAGGGCGCAGAAATTGTCAACTGAAAGATCAATGCTTAGATGAGCCATCAAAATCACAAAAGCAGAAATAGTTCCAAAAGAACTCAGAGTAAGTTTGTGCTATGCAAAGATGTGAACAGTTAAGAATTCCCTCGATCAAAGGATGTACAGGTAAACGAAGGTCAGCCTCAAAATCAGCAAAGAGGAAGATCCTACACTCAAAAGGGGGAAGGTGTATACGGTCATCAAGCACGGGTTGGATAATTTTATAACCATTAGGTATATGAAGTTTAGAAAGCAGAAGATCAACATCTACGCCGGTAAAATGGATGACAAGGAGACGAAAAGATAGTCAGATCCTTTAGATTCGTCAAGGAACAAATCTATGTTTTGATAATTTACGGTAGGAAATTCATACTGGGGATCCCTAAATGGATCAGGACCAAATAAGTCTACAGGAGCACTAGTGATAGTTCTCTCGCTTGAAGAACTAGACTGCGACACAGTAAATGGACGACCTAAAAATTGAAAGAGAAGGGCAAATGAATATTAACTTGATCAGAAGAAAGGAAAAAGGGTTGGCTTCACTGAATTGCAAATCTTTGAATTCTCACGAGCAAAAGATTTGGATGATGAATGGTTTCCTTAACCAGAAAGAGTTCAATATTTAAAGGAAAGGAAGGGCCGCAAAAATCGAAAGACCCACAATGATTCGTATTGGACGAGACCCAGTGTAAAAGCAACCCTCTACAAAGGCACCCGTTGGTAAATAATTGGCTAGTGGACTCAGGTATGTAGCAGATGACAAAGTTGCCAAATTTTAAATTTCACCGCCAAAAACCTCAAGGCGATGAACTGTGCTAAGAGACACGATTGGAAAATAAAAAGTTTGAAGGTCTCATGACTCCACTTACCCAACTTTAGTATACACACACTTGGTAAGTGGGGGAACTTCTGATATGGGAATATTTCCTATGTCCCTTGTTGAGACCTTCATCACTCGAGACGAGACCTATAGGGATCAGAGCAAGCAGTATCATTGAAGGTATAAGAATTAGAAAATAGGACCTTAGAAGACCTATGAAGTAAAAGTATCTGAAGGTCATAAGAGATCTCTGAAGATAAAGGATAGAGTGTCAGAAAAGCTCTGCCAGAGCCTCCTGCACACTCTATCTGCATAGTATTGGTCCCCCAAACCAACTCCTGTCTCTATCAACCGTCATGGTATGATCCATGGCTACCCGTTAGATCAAAATACGATTCAATAGATCTTATAACATCGTAAACATATGACCTTTACATATAAGTATGGTTCTCTACCTGCATAACCAGGTTCAACACTCTATCTAACTCATATACTCACTATATATCTCTGGGGATTCTTACTGACTTAATAATCGGAGAGCTATCGCCAGAATTCCCTCCGGCTTGTCTCTAACATGTGTTGTCTTGTACATACTCAGTGACAACCCTCAATCTTGCGAACAGTTGATCTTGAGACCTACGAAGCCCTTTCACTTACCTGCAGATACCTTTTTATTTTCAGGATACAACACATTTCTTATGAATCAAGAGCATATTCATTACAGATAGCTTAAAAAATTTATCAAATGTTAGATTAACAGTTAATGTTAGGTTAATTGAATCCCTCCAAAAATAGTAAATTATATTTTTTCCCAAATAAGTTTAAAATTACACTTACACTCTCTTTGAAAATTCGCTATTTATACCTTACCCTTTTTTGTTAGAGTTTTGACAAAAAGTGCTGAAATTAGCAAAAATTACATAATTTTCAATTTTACCCTTCATTTAACAATCTCATGTAATAATTTTGTACTCTACAAAAAAAAATATAATGATGCTGAAATCATTCCACATATATGTTATATTTATCGCTTTATAAATACAAAAATATATATAGAAATCTTATAAATGAAGAACAAAACAAAAAAAAATTGTAATTTTTCTGTCAGTATTCGCAATTTTTTGTCCTTTCCCAAAGGAGATGATGTCATATGTAAAAAAAGAATTTTCAGAAGTGGTGTACATAAACCTTTTTAGATGAAAATATACTTTCATTTATTCAAAAGAGGTCTATGTGCAATTATTCCTTAATCTTATATGCTACAAGTTGTCTGCCAGTTGATTAGGTCAATCTTTCCTTATGTGATCCATCATTTTCCATGTTTGTGACTTTGTTGCTGCAGCAAGTCCTATTTAAAGTTATTATTCTATAGTACTCTTTTCATGCATATTTAATGTCAATTCATTTTATTAGTTTCGATTAGTTATATTCATTTTATCTTCTTATTTAATTAAATAAATATAATAAAAATTTAAATATATACACACATTCAATGTGCTTCAATACTATACATACTAAATTTAAATTACGTGTATCGAGTATGTTTCAATATTATGCACATTTCAAATTAAATTATAAGGATGAATCGAATATGCTTCAATACTAATTCTCTTGATCGAAAGGGAGGACTCCTAAAGTAACAATCATGATTAGAGAAATATGAATTATACAATACTCTTGATTATTTTTATTTTTTTTAGAATTAATATATTTCTTAATTAATTAGTTTTATTAATAATTTTCTAGAGATCATAAGCACATAAAGTTAATTCACTTCATTAGTTTTGATCATTTATTTATCTTATTCTTCTTCTTCATTTTCATTGGAGTAAAAAAAAATAGTAAAAATTTAAATTATGCACGTAGATCGAATTTGCTCTAATCATTAATGCATTATATTTTTTTCGTTTTTGATAGCTAATTAATAATCGATCCATGCATCTTACCACAGCCTAAGATACCGACATTACCTAGATTCAGATCCATTATACTAGTTAATATTAGATTTAGGCTCATTATTTTTATATTAGATTCATATTTGATTTCATACCCATTTAAGTAAGTATTTAGGATATGGTACGATTTAAATCCTAAAATACCATTAACTTAATGCTCTAAAATTTAATGAATAAAATTTAATGCTCTAAATCTTTTTAAATATTCATTAACTTAAAATTATTTAATTTATAATTTTTTTTATAAATCCATCGATTAGATTTACTTATCACCTAAAATTCTTAAATTTCGTACGTAGTTTATTTAACGTCTTGGTATTTTCAAAAATTTTGTCAGAATTTTTCATCTTCATTTTTTAATGACAACTTCGAATTAAACTTTTGACTAAATTAGTTTGAACGTAGAGTGATAAGTTAAGCTCGACCATAATACGGGATTGAAAAAATTTGTTGTAAACCTTCTCAAACACCTCCATCTGACCTTACTTTGTGCTGACTACGCCTGGATTTTTGGACTCGACCAGAACTCCAGGAGCTAGCGCTAGATCTTCTCGGCAGCCACAGCGGTCGGGCCAACTGCTTCTGGGCATCAGCAAACCGCTTCCACAGGACCTTCCCTGCTGTGACTTGACGAGTTTGAATCTCGACTCATCATCGCAGTCTTAGTAGCACCACATCTGAAAATTTGACAAATAAAAAAATATAAATATTACTTAAAATTAAAATAATATTTTATTACCTTCAATTTTTGGAACCAAAATAGTTGGTGCTCCTGTGAGATCTGCGATATGTTGGCCCAGGGATGCAGATAATGCTCTTTAACTACAACATTGATTGTCATGTGAAATTTGCGGTCGGACCTTAAAATAATAATTAAATTAAAATTAATTCAAAAATTAAAAAAATTAAATTAATTGACTAAATTCTTCTACGTACCTTGCATCTCGAAGGCTGATGAAATGCTTGTGGGTCACTGGGGGAAGTAGTGGCATTGGTGGCGGTAGTGCATCCCACGGCCTCGCTCAGGCTTGTGTACTATTGGCCCACCGAATCTGATGCCAATGCGGGTGAGTTTGCAGGTATCTGCGGAACCCGGCACACTCCATCCGAGGATGTAGCAGCTGGAGGGGCATTTGCTGACTCAACCAGGAGAGGGCTGGGAGGACCACGACCGTGGGCGCGACCACAGCCCAGCCACTAGCGCCCGTGGCCCCCCCCCCAGCCACTACCTCATCCCGGGTGTGGTGAAGCACCAATCATCATTATTTAAAAGTTAAAAAATTATTAACATTAAAAACACATAATAGTATTTTATTATTGATAAAATTATATTTTTTTAAAAAATTCCTACAATTTTCATTAAAGTCAAAATTTATCCTAAAATTGTATAAAAGTCCTAATTTTTCCGTAAAATATTTATAAAAAATTTATTAAATTCCATTATTTTTCTAAAACTGGCATTAATTATATAAGGTCCATTAATTAATTTCCTAAAAATTGCATTTATTGATAAAGGTCTAAATATTTTCTACTAATTGCATTAAGGTTCAATCTTTTTCCGTCTGATACATAATTCTCCTAGAAATTGCATTTAGGTCCAAAGTTTGCCTATTATTACATTAATTATCAATTTTTTCCTAAAATGCATAATTTTTCTTGTTATCGTATTTAGGTCCAAATTTTGCTTAAAATTGCATTAAGGTCCAAATTTCACCTAAAACTATATTAAGGTCCACTCTTTTCCATCTAATACATAATTCTTCTAGAAATTGCATTTAGGTCCAAATTTTACCTAATTTTACATTAATGACCATGTTTGTTCCTAAAATGTATTATTTTTCTTATTATTGTATTTAGGCCCAAATTTTGTGTAAAATTACATTAAGGTCTAAATTTACCTAAAATTACATTGACGACTGACAGTTGGGGCATAATTCAAAAGGGACAACTTACACGACATTTAAACCAATCCGTGAATTGAGTAGCAACTAACTCCCCAATATTGGGGGTCCTCCGAGTGGTGGTGTTCATAGAGTTCATTCAAAAAGGACCCGTTGGCCAAAAAAGACAAAACAATAAAGATCAACACATAGGTTAAAAAGTCTAAAATAAGAATGTGAATAAATTGTTTGTATATTCACTCTTACTCGTAGTATGGCGTGAGAACTTCATAATTGCACAAGATATACGTCTCAATTATGTGACGCTATGATACGCTAAACCACCTCTTTTTTGAAGCACAACTTGCTCGACCAGGATAGTTGAAAATAGACAGTTGGATATGACTGTCGCTCATACAAAGGTCGTCATTTCTACGGGGCCCGTCAGTTTGCAAAGAATCTGCGGCTCAAAGTATTGAGAAGTGAATAGATCGATTTCTTCTATAAGGTAAGCCTCTGCAATTGACGCCTCAACTTGTTTTTTATTTTTCACCTTCATTTTTAAGTCTCGAAGAAATATAATAAACGAATATTTATTTGAGAAATATATATGACACGAGAACTACTTCAAAATACTAGTATAACTCGTGTGCTTACCTCCAAATGGGTACATCCACCTGTATTACACGGGCCTTCCCACGCGCACTTTATATGGCAAGTGAACAATTAGATGCTCCATTATTTGAAATAGGTATGGGAATGGCTTTTGGGGCGATAAAAAATATAGCTAATAAAATATAGCATTTATACTAAGTCATTATTGGAGCGGCCTTTGTAATTAAAAATTGCTTATGAAGAAAAGTCGTACCAATTGAGATGATTTTAGAAACAGCCTGGTGGTTTACAAACTTTTAACGGTGTTTCACACGAGACATGGAACGAACCCTTTCATATATCCGTGGCCATTACGCTGCGAACAAGGTTGTCCCAAATACCGTTGTTAATCTTCACAGCCTCCATTTCGTAGCCACTTTTATTACGAACATGTCACACTACAAATCTGTAACGGCTTTTGACACAATTCTTGGGACGTTTTTTATGAAAGTCCTATGGCGGTTACAAATCAAGAGCCGTGCCAAAGGCGTTTCAACATGTAATAGTTTGAAATTTGTAACGCCTCTATGAACACCATCATTTGAAATGCTTTTGGAACGGCCTTTGTAACTTTCCATTGACACAAATTACCAAAATTCAATTCATCAATCGCAGGACATTCGCAAATGTTATCCGTTCCAAAATGATTACAAAAATCATTCCAATTGGAGCGGCCGCGTGACCGTTCTTAACCAACATTTATAAATCCCGTATTTTTTATAGTGTAATAACAACTTTTACAACGTAATAATCACCTTTAAAACTAATAAATTCAATATTGCGACAAAATAAGAATATCATGTCACTAAATGTATATAATTGGTGCCGATAGTAGAATCCTTGAGGAAATAATATTTTTTTGTCCCATAAGTTAGGCCCATTTCACTTTTGGTCTCATTCATTACAGGAATAGCACTTTTAGTCCCATAAATTACAAAAATTAGCACTTTTGGTCCTCATTCACTTTTTTATCTAGAATTAATGGTGTAGCGAACGTGCCCAGCATGTGATCGTTAAGTATTTTTTGCTGGAGAAAAAATTCATCTTTTTCCTAATTTCGGACCATTTTTGGTGAAAAATATAACTGCATTTGAGGCGAAAAGCAGTTTCTCTCTTCTCTCATGAAAATTGGATCATATCCTTCCCATATTTCTATAAATTGAAGCAAGTAGAAGCAAGGCAAAGAATTATGTCTTCCACAAGTGAGTCAAGTAGGCCAAATGAAACACTTATATGGTACTATTAAAAAAATGGCCAATTTACACTCTTAAAAAAAGGCCAATTTTTCCGAAAAGCACTCATAGGCATGTAAACTACATCGTTAAATTGTAGATGGAGAAATGCAGGAGGATCAAAAGTGCTAATTTTGGTAAGTTATCAGACTAAAAGTGCTAATGTCGTAATGAATGGGACCAAAAGTGATATGAGCATAATTAACTTATGGAACTAAAACTGCTATTTTCCCCAAATCCTCACTTATTTTTTCTTTTTTTTGTCGCCAATCTTTCTTTGTTTTCATTTGTAGTGAACATTCGGCCAGCAAGTTTAGTTCTTGGGCTAGTGATTAGTCTCGTCTCGTCATGGAAACACTAACATTGACAAATTTGTTATCTTCTACAGACATGCGATGAGAAAGTATCTTCCTGTAATTCTCGAACAGTTCATCAATCAAGACTTCACCAAATTGCTCGACCAACAAGGGCTCCGCTACGGACCTCAGGCAACTGGCCATATGCCACGCATTCTCGGAATGTAACGGAGAGTTGCTGCATGCAGCCCAACTGATTTCCGAGACCTCGACGGCGTTGAGGGCGAAGGAGCCTTCCTTTTCGACCTCTGCTGCGACTTCCGCTGGCGAAGGTGTGAAATAAGGGATGTGGAATGTGTGTAGCTTGTTTTCTTCTATTAGCCCCTGCACATGTACATTTATATGGATGCTTTTAAGCTATACGCTTCCTTCTAGTTTCAATATTAATTTTGTCTATTTTTATATTAGGGGTTTAATGTAATTTCCATCTTCTAAACATATAAATATTAAAAAAAAAGGTTTAATGCAATGTCCAATTTGTGTTTTTGTATCTTTTTAAATGAAGTAATTTACCTCCCAATTCAAGGAAGTAAATTGCCCCGTTTTAAAAAATATATGGAGATAGATTATTGCAATTCAAAAAACACGGAGGTAAATTTCTAATTTTTTTTATAAGAGATAATTTGCTCATTTATAATATTACAAAAAGTTATTTGCATTTTTTTAAAAAAAAAACTATAAAAATATATCAAAGAAACTCCTCGGGAAGGAAAACAAGAAGCAAAACCCCTCCTCCCTCGAGGGATCTTTTGCTTCTAGATATATGTTTATAATGATCGAGGATCTTTTGTGTAAATAATATTTGTAGTCCTTAAACTTTAGGCCAAAATTGATTTTGGTGTCTAAATATTTTCAGATATGATCTTGGTCCCCTAATGTTTACAAATTTTTACAATATTTGTCCAATTGTTAAAATTGAATTTAAAGATCAATCTTAAGGAGGGAATAGGATTGACCAAAATCATAACAATTTTAAAGATTATGGACCATAATCCTACCTTAAAAATTAAGGGGATCAAAATCTTAATTTAAAAATTGTGGACTAAAATCATGCCTAGAAAAGTTTAGAAACCGAAGTATACGGATCAAAAGTAAAGTTTATCCTTTTTGTTTTTAATTTTTTCACTGAATTTTTTTAACGTTTAGAATTTTACATAGGGTTAACTAGGGATAATTACAGTTTTGGTCCTCATATATTGTCAATAATTCATTTTCAATCCTTAAATATGTTGAAATTCTATTTTAGTCTTTCAACTTTTAAAATGTTAACAGTTTTGGTCCTTAGGTCTAATTAATGAGCAATTTCTCATTTCAAAGAAAATATATAGTCCAATAATTTTTTTTCTATGCTCATGATTAGCCCCAATATGCTTTTGAAATAAAATTAAGCCTCCATAAATACATACCTTTGTTTGACAGCTTTGTTTTAGGGTATTCCAAGTCCTCGATATTCCCGAATAATGTAATTGGAGAAAGTCCGTAAAATTTAAGATTTGGAATACCCCGTGAACAAACTATGAAAGAATATCAAAGAAACTCTTCTTGAAGAAAAAACAGAAGCAAAATGCCTCCTCCCACGAGGGATCTTTTGTTTTTATGTATATGTTTTTAACGATAGAGGGTCTATTTGGGTAAATGATACTGTTAGTCACTATACCTAAGGTTTAAACTGATTTTGGTCCCTAAATTTTGCGAGACATGATCTTGGTCCTTAATTTTTACAAATTATTACGATTTTGGTCTGACCGTTAAAATTGAATTTAAGAATGTTAAATAGGGAATCGAGTGGACCAAAATCATGACAATTTTTAAAGATAATTGACCATAACCGTGCCTAAAAAAAAGGGAAAATTGCAAAATTAGTCCTGTAACTAAGGGGAGTGGCTTATTGATCCTGTAACATTATTATTAGCAATTTTAGTCATATAAGTTTCAAAAAAAAGTCGTGATTTCAGTCCTCCGCACGAATCTGGCCGATTTTTGGACAATTTTACTCTTTCTTAGCTTTAAAATGAGCATTTTAGTCCATTTTCAATTATTTAGCATTCTAATGCATTTACTTGCCCATGCCCCTGCTAGAATGGTATCAGAGCCTAGGTGAAGAAATATTTATTTACATTTAGATATTTTTCCACTAACGGAGGGACTCTTTAAGAGAATGAAAGCGAATGAAAGTTCGTGTTACAATAGAGAATACTTTCAAAATCTGAAAGATCAACGATGCAATTTCTTTATGGAAATTCTAGAAAACGGAGAAGATTATCTCCAAACACAGAATGAAGGTTTGGGTAACAATCAGGAATATTTTAAGATCTTGGAAAAACAGAAAAAGAATTTCGTCCTTGGAATTCTAAAGAAGGCCATAAAGCCAGATCATGAACCTCTTACTAAGGAGAAATAAGAAAATGGTGGAGAATTCATGAGATCCAGAAGGTGCTACCAGAAAATATGGTGAAAACCATACACTTAATCGAAGTCCATGGTAGCTTACCCACAAGGAGAAAAGGAACGGGTAATTTCTTTCACTAATACAGTTCTACAAATTATGATTAAGGAGTTGATTGGGAAGAAGTCGAGCCAGATACCTCAAAAATTTCACAAGATCTAAGAGAAATTCAAAAGAGAGTTGAAGACTATGGACATAGGTTAATTCATATACTTATAAAAATAGAAACTTTGAGCCAAAAGGTGGACGAGATCCTTCCCGATCTACACAAGGATCATACATATCTGAAGTCAGAAATTGCATATCTAAAGAGAAATCAAAGGGAGAGCCCTGAGATATTTAAATCCATATAAGAGCAAATCAGGGACGCCCTTGGAACAGTACCTCTTCTGCATAAGAAGAGATTCCAAAGCCAAAGACCAGAGAAGATCTGATCATCGCATCCATCAGATCTATAAAGTAATGGAGGTAACAAGAGCAGATCTATCAGATTTATAAGAATTGGTGAGATTCTTTTCCAAACTCGAGATTCAAGACTTGGTCAATATCCAAACTAATGAAATCACTCCAACACTACCATCGCCGGAGGGAAGTACATGTTCTAATGATCCTCCACTAGATCATCCAATGAGAGAGAGTTTGGATTTCCACACCAATCCCACCCCAACATTCGCGGGGACCAGGCTAAAAGAAAATCCAGGAAGAAATCCAAGAAGATGCTGAAATTACACCTTGGGTGAGAACCATGCTCTAGCCCTTGCATCCATACGACACTATACTTAACCTGGATGTTATCGATTCTCGAAATACCGTGAAATTGTTAAATGAATGGGTTGCAGCAATAAAGATAGCAACAGTTACTTTACAACTCGACAAAGAAAACTTCATAAACTAGTGGAGATAAGTTTTAAGGGTTCTGTGAAGATCAGATGGGATAATACCCTAGAAGATACCAAAATCAGCATTCGTGCGGGAGATTCAAAAACCATGATAACAGATTGGCTAGGAAGACTTATCAACATACACTTTACTAGAAATGGTTACTTCAAAGGAAGTAGAGTAGAAAAGGCTAGAGAATATGCACTAGCTCTATTTAGCCTTGAATTAAGGAGTATTTGCATAGTAGATGAATATATCTATTGGTTTCACAAGTATTTTTTCCAGAGTGGAGTAGCAACAAAAGTAGCAGCTCTAATATTCTTTGCAAAGATATGCAGTCCATAGAGGGAAATGTTATCCAATCAAACACAGTGCATGAAGGACAGCTAGATTTAGTTGCAAGAAGGATGTCTCTCCTTAAAGATAAACTGAAGGATTGGTGTTATCAAACATCTATCCAGAAAAACATGAAGAGATTAAGAGGTAAGATCAAACAAACCCCTCTTTGTTGTGATAACAATGATTTTCTTACTATTATAGGAGAATCAAGTGAGCTAAGGAAGAGGAAGAAGCAAAGAAGTGACTCCTACCCAAGGAGTTCCAGAAGAACCTCTTTCAGACGGAGATCATGGTGGTCCAAATAAAGGCCAAGTCATACAAATATTGACAAAAGAACAGATAAAGAGAAGACGAAAGTACTTATCAAAGAGCATATCGATTTTGGACTCATCGAACCTGGATTCTCTACCTACAGTAGCCCTGGATTCCTGGTGAGAAACCATGGTGAGATAAAGAGAAGTAAACCCAGGTTGGTAATTAACTATCAAAGTATTTATAAAATATTAAAATTTGATGGTAATTACATTCCTATTAGATAGCACTTAATTGATTGCATTAAAAGTGCAAAAGTGTTTTTTAAATTCGATTGCAAATTTGATTTTTATCAAATTAAAATGGAGAGTGAATCAAAAAAATTTACCACATTCTCCACACCATAGGGACAATATATCTAGAACGGATTTAGCTAATGCACCCTAAATATTTCAAAGAAAAATGGATAATCTTTTTTAAGATTATTTTGAATTCATGTTTGTCTACATTTACAACATATTAATTGCATCTACAATAAGAAAGATTATATTAAACATCTTGAAATATTTTTTGATGCATGCCATAAACAAAGTTTAGTTCTTTTTCAGAAGAAAGCTACTATTGCTGTGAATAAAATTAAATTTTTAGGAGTTCTTATTGCCGAAGCAGGAATTGAGATACAAGATCTTATTGTGGACAAAATCCACAATTTTCC
This sequence comes from Sesamum indicum, assembly GCF_000512975.1. Lineage (NCBI taxonomy): Eukaryota > Viridiplantae > Streptophyta > Magnoliopsida > Lamiales > Pedaliaceae > Sesamum > Sesamum indicum. The sequence goes on from NC_026160.1 coordinate 2,967,955, forward strand.
ATACGTATTCAAGGAGAGTAAGCATTTGCAAAGCTTCTTGGGAGTTGTTAATTTTGCAGGCATTTTTATTAAAGATCTTACAAGATACAGAAAGGATTTCCAACCACTTTTGAAAGAAATAGAAAGTTCAAAATGGAAATGGGAGGAAATACATTCGCAAAGGTTCATGAGCTGAAACAGGTTTGCAGTAACCTGTCAAAGCTTGTTATACCACAAAAAGAGGACGGGTTGGTGGTCTGCACAGATGCCAATGACTATAGACGGCAACAGTCCACATAAAAAAACACCACCACAGGGGAAGAACTTTGTAGATTTACAGGAGGGTAGTTCTCAGAATAATAAGCCAAAGTCTGGCACATTAACGAGAAGGAATTCTTTGCGGTTTCGAAGACTTTTACGAAATGACCTTTATTTTTACTTGCTAAAGAATTCAATTTAAAAGTTGATAATACGAATGTTAAAACTTTCCTGAAAAATAAATTAGAATCTAAAATTGAGAAAGCTTGTATTATCAGATGGCAAGTTGAATGTCGATATTATTGTCATAAAATCTCACGAGAATGTTCTTGCAGATTTCCTGAAAATGGATGGAGGCATCTGAAGCAAATTCCATCATGTTGAGGCTCAGGCACCTTAAAGAAAATCTTGATGAGTTTGACAACAAGTTTGGACAACTAGCGCTAAATGCTCAAGTTGCCGGACAAATTTAAAGAGTTGATCTGGACATGGTCCAATTCGCCATAAGGAGTTCCTTGTTAGCATTCACCTCGCTATGGAATGACCTACGACAACTAATTCAAAAAGCATCACCTTCGAGGATGACTTATTAATTAAGGGAGCATGACCCTAGACATACCCTTAGAGTGCAGGGCTCTAAACCTATAGAGTCGGATTCAAGTACCGATTGCACGAGGCCATTGCTAGACTCTGGTGAAACGGCATTAATTGAATCACAGGAAGTTCAAACTCATGATGATTCAAGTCAACCCAACGCCTCTGAGGTAAAAGAGCGACAGATTAGCCTTAGGTCGATGCCAAACACCTCTAGGGCTAATACTAACGAGTTGATATCTTTTTCTTCTATTTGGCAGGAAATACCAGAGTATGTGGAAAAAAATAATTTCCCGCGAGGAGTAAATCCAAGCAAGACCATCATCGAAACATTCGGAAAATACAACAAAGTCTAGATGTCAAAGGGATCCGAATCAGAAGATGTGTGAGAATGGTATGATTTTGGAGCCTTGGCTTCACTTCATACTATATCGCCAAGTTTTCCGAAAATTTCTTCCGAAATGGATTAGTGGGGTAGTCTATGACTCTTGGCAAAACAACTCTCACTTGAAGTGAGGAGATATTTTGGAGTTAAAATTCGTATCAGTAGCTCCAGAAATAGTAGAAAGGGGTCTCATCCAGCCTTCTATTTGATTAAGTTGCAGAGACTAGACATGATAGCTATTAACAAAATTAAAGCCGCCTCAAGAGAAGCTCCCCTGGTATCAGCTATTAGTAAAGACGATATCTCTACCAGAAGAGCTTGGGGATTATGAGTCTGTCTCATTGAGATGGACAAAGTCAAGTGTTTATTCAAAATTTTCTCAAACAAGGTGAATGGATTGTTCTTGTTAAACTTTATGACGGGAAAAAGCACTGAGTTTGCAAAAACATTATTTGAGAAGAAGAGGATGTTAATCTAGGAAAATAGCAACCAACAATTGAAGTTACGAGGATGAAAATGTGCAACATGCTGCATGCTGGGCAATGGCATAACCATATATGCCCTTGCTGTGACAAACAAGAGAAGCCCCTGTTCGAAACAAAAATTCGTATCACACAAAAGAAATCCAAAACCAAACCAGGACAAGGAAAAAGTATGGAATTTCTACAAAGCGATGTAAAAATTGGAGAATACAAAAAATCAAGAATAAGACTGTCGGCAGAAAACAACAAAGAGCAACAGTCAACAAAGCAGGAAAGCCAACTAGGAATCACATGGCCGACAAGCCATTATGACCAACAGCTGGAAAGGATGCGACAATGATGAACATAGTGACGTTATAAAAAAAATAAGCTTGGAGTCCGGGTTTGAAATCCCCTGACGCGTATAAATAAGTAAGCAATGAAGCACATGGGGATTATAAGAACAAACTTCTTCAACTTTTCAAAGCATAATATTTCGAGTATCAAGTCTTTGTATTTTCAAATCTCTTAGTTTATGGGGGTTTTCCTAACAAGTCAATCTATCATATGAAGGGCTAAATAGTTGTCTCCTCTAACGAAAGAAAATAGGACTGTATTGTTCGTTGCTGAAGGAGCCAAGATCCTACGAACCATCTACTGTGGCAGTGTGGTTGAAGGAAGTCCATAAAATCGAGGACTTGAAATACAGAGAACAAAACGATTAGACCAAGGTATGAATTTATGAGGGCTTAATTTATTTCAGAAGTATGTTGGGCCTAACTTGGAGCATGTAGTGGACTAGGTTAGTTTTTCGCTGAAAGGAAAAATGGTCATAAATTGGGTGGAAGGACCAAAATTACGAACATTTGAAAGATATAAGACTGAAATTGCCACCGCAAAAGTTAGAGGACCAAATTTGCCAACCCTTTACATATGTAGGATGAAAATTGCAGTATTGCCTCAAAACAAATTAGGGGACCAAAATCCTAACAATTTGTAAAAATTAGGGACTAAAATCATGCCTCAAGAAATTTAGGGACCCAACTAATATTGACCCAAAGTATAGGGATCAAAAGTTTAATTTATGCGTTTTCTTTTTAATTTTTTTCATTGAATTTTTTTTTGCATGTTTATAATTACTGTGCTCAAAATTATGGGAAGTAATGTAGTGAATTCAATAATAAAAAAACCAAAACTAACTTGTGGAATATAAATGCATTTTTCCTTTTGTCTTACAAACAAAAGACATACTAGATTAAAGAATATAATATAAGTAATAAATTAACTGAGTAAAGAAATTATAATTAATATAAAGTTCCGGTTAATTTAAATAACTAATATTAATATCTTATGACACAATATATGTTGTTCTTTCTATTTTATTCCATTTCAATTCTTAATACTAGTAATTGTGGCACACCCTATATATTCTAACTTTTATAAATACCATTTAAAATAAAATATTTATAAGATATTTATTATTTCATACATTACATACAAAATAATAAGTTAACATTAAATGGACGTCATTCTTCTTTTAGTCTCAAAACAACAATGCACATGATTTTTTGGAACTAAAAGAGTATTTTGTGTTTTATAAATATTACATACCTGGGACACCATTTCTTTTATTGCCATGGCTAAGAGCTCCCAAATGTAGCAGCCGTCTTGGCTGGAAGCCTCTTCACTCTTCCTTCCCAACATAGACAGCACCATTCTCCCACCACCCACCACTTCCTCGGAACGACATCTCAGAAATGTCGAAAAGTCTCCCTGGAATTGCTTATAGTAGGCATTGATCACAGTTTTAGGACTTGTACTTGACACGCAAATGTTTTCTTTATTCAGCCCCACCCCTGCCGGGACCTGCTAGTACACACTCATAGAGGTGATTATGTCCAAAATAAGAGAGTGTTTTGGTATGTTTATGAGATTTTAAATAGATTTCACAATATGTTTAAGAGTTTATAAAATATTAAAATGTATTCGACAAAACTTTTAGAGAATGAAATTCCACAATATGTACTTGTAAGCTCATTTTTTAAAAAAAATTAGAAGCTCCAGACCTACTTTTACATAATTTTAACAAATTCATTTAATTTTGATGATATTATTTATAAAATTGCTATTACTAATATTTTATAAGCTCAATCATCTTATTTTATTCAAATACTTTAAAAGTTTATTTATAAAATAAGATTTAACATTTTTATAAGCTCAAGTTCAATTAATGAAATAAAATGGAAGAACCTATTTATAGAGTGAAATTTGTTGGTAATTATATTGCCAATGAATTTAACAAGAAAATTATTACTTAGTAATTAGTTCGTAGCTGATTTTGACATCTAATGGGATATATCTATCCTAATGCTAACAAGATTAAAATACTAGAAAGTAAAATACCCACTAAGGTTCAAGATCCGCATGTTCTACTTGCGGGTTGGGTCGTATCGAACTTGGCACCCCAAATCAGAACCGTTCGATGGCCTTGTACATACTTGAAATTTTGGGATGGTGACACATAATCTATATAAATACGAACATCTAATCTTATAAATACCCATAAGTTTGCCTTTAAATCTCACGAACTCTCAAACTGACTCAAGCATTGAAGGCCTTCGTCGAGGACAACCCAAAAAGCCTAAAGAGCTTTTTTCTATTTAGGTTGCAAACATCCGATCTAGACTACTTGGGTGGACTATATGTCCGACCCAAACCAACACCGAATTTTTTCGTTATTGATTTGCTAGAAAGTTTACTAACAAAAGTATTTGCCAGTAAAACATTGGGGGTTGGTTCTTTTTAATATTTTAGCCAAGGGCAATTACAAAATTTTACAATATTAAAGTTCCTTTATGATTGTATCTCATTTCTAATATTAATTTTGAAGCAAAAAAAATTTAAAGTTCTTATTATCGACTGAATTCATTGCTAATTCCTAATGAGTTTACTCTCCTTTCTATTTTTCTAGCTACTCACTAATCTTTTGCAATGTGTTTCAGGAATAGCACATAATTAATAAATGGGATTTTGGTTGAAAATTTTGGTTTACCTTGGACAGCCACATTAGACTGGTAGAAGAATGAACAAAATGGAGACTTTTAGCAGCAAAAAGCCTGCCGTAAAATGACCCTGGAGCTCCATACACGAAGCATTGTCCGGATCCAGGCGGCATTTCCCGCCTTAGTTCCGACTGAAACCTGGGCAGGAAAACCCTGAAAAGCGAGTTGAAATCATTTCCAGGCAAATCGTTCAAGTATATTTGGAAATCCAGGGCAGCCCGGTGCTCCAGTTTCTGGCGAAGTTTCCCGACAGTTCTCACAACCTCCGACGCCGCAAACAAAGTGTTTGGTCCGGCGGAACTGCCCAAATCTGCTATGCACATAGTCTTGGGTACCATGCTCTTGTATAGTTCAGTTACGGATTCTTCTATCATTTGTGTTGACATGGATATCACCTTTCTCTGCCAAGTTCCATTAACATTAATATATATATATATATATATACATACAAAGAGAGAGAGAGAGAGAGAGAGTGAATATATACTGCAATTAAAGAGTTGTTGGCATAACTGGTCTCCCCCAGACCTCCGTTCATGTGAAGAATTTGCGTTACTTCCATTGTTATTTGTGTGTGTGTGTCTGTGTGTTTCGGATCTGTGTTACTTCCACTTTTATAGACTTTGCTTCTCACGCCCTATAGACAAGAAAAAGAAAGACAAAGAAGAGAGCTAATATATAACTAGTAATTAATTTGTGGTACACCCTAAGAGATCTAATATATAACTAGTAATTAATTTGTGGTACACCCTATGTTCGTGAAAATTATATATAATACTATTTAAGATTAAAATTTTATTTTTTTTAAAGTATATACAAAATAATATTAATATTAAAATTATAAAAAGATTATATCAAAAAGATTCATAAAAAAAGAAAGAAGTAACTATCAAAAAATATTCAGAGAATGGGAGGAAATTAGATAAAACAATTTTAAAAAACAAATTAAAAATTAGAAAAAAGATAGACACCAAAGAGGTGCTCTGGGTTAATTATATTTTATTACAAAATAAAAAAAATACATTAATATAATTTTTTTTAAATATTATAATATTATTATTACGAGTTGCGGTTAGACTCGATTAAAAATTATTTTTTTTTTTAAAAACTCGCCAAGTCGCAATTTTGAATCGCAACGCAACTCAGTGATCAAAATCGCGACTCAGTGTCATGATTACAAATCACGATACCAAGTCGTGATTTCACATAATTTTTTTTAATTTTATTTAATTAATTTTTGTTATAAATTATTTATATAAAATTAATTTTAACAGCATATTAAAATCTAAATAATCATAATATTAAAATTATATTAATTTAAAAAAATACAATTAAATGTACAAATATAATAGTGTATATTTTTTTGTACAATTGTAAAAAATAAAATAAAGTATACAATTTCAAATGTCCATCTGTTCCACAATTGCGTCTGTGCCATTGATGTCGATATCTTCTTATTCCCTCGATCATATTTTGCATTGGCTCATTTTGTGCCTCATTTTCATCACCACCGAACCGACTTGATGTTGTTGCAGAACTAGACTCTACATTGTCACGATATGCACTAAATGATGGAAATGGAATTGGTGAAATATTGTATCCTGGTGCATATGGTTGATTAATACCAAGACCAAGATCAAGATGTACTTGTGAAGAATAATCTTGTGTTTGACTTGGCATATATGGAGCCGATTGAAACCAATCATTTTGAGGCGGTTAAGGCATGTAAATAATCTTGAGGCGGTTGAGGCACGTAATAATTTTAAAGTGTATATACTGTAGAAGGACCAGCTATATCCACCGCAACATCATGACATTCAACTGAATCAGTAGACATTCGGCTAGAACTTCTTCTTTGCCTGTGGGATGTTGTGGGAGCATCATCAGATGGAGAAGCAATTTATTGTGGCTGATGGGTTATGGCTTCCTTAATAATATGTAACCCGTGTTCGAATCTATTCACTAATTGACTATATCCTTCAATATTTAGTGGTCTAGATCGACACAAAGTTTCTAGGGCATTCACCTCGTTTACCTGAAGACTTTAGAAAAATAATGATCCTTGTATTGTAAAAATGATATCTAAAATAAAGTATGTGATATTATATAACAACGTAACACAACTTGCAACATAGGTGCTTCTCTAGGTTGGCACCCACCTTCCACACGTCTATTAGTAGATGACGACACGAAATTTGTTGTTATGTTGTAGTATCATTTCCAATAAACTCATTATGTTTCTCTTCTATGAAAAATGGGTGGCCTATACAATCGTGTCATATCGTCTTTGCCATCTAGTGATGTATTGTATGTGTTGCAGGTGTCAATCTATGCCCGCGTGATTTTTACGGGAGATTTGATAGAGGTTCATATCCTGGGTATCTGTCGCTTCTGGAATATTTTGCCTCTTCTTGAATTGGCGAAGAATCCGTCCGGAATGATGCATTTCAACTGTTACATAGAGTACCAATGAACATGATGACCTCCACAACTGGGAATTTCAAATCAGCGGCGTAAGCCATAATGACATCCGAGCCCATGTCCTACAGCTACCAGATGAACTGTATTAAATAAAAAGATGTAATTAATACGTATTTAATACACGGTATAAATACACGTGTAATATTAAAAATAAGTTACCTGATCCGCCTGCATCTCATCCAATATTTCTCTTATCACCTGGACAGTACCCATATTGTTCGGGTGAGCGTGTGCTGACAATTCCAAGTAGCACCATATGGTGTTGCTGGGAGCCAGCGATTGTAGTCCATTTGGACTTAGCCCATAAATATTCATGCCGCACCAAATTCAGGGCAAAGTGGAGTGATCTGTGACCATGCCCAAATCTATATGAATAATACAAATATGTGTTAATAATTAATATTCATAGCAAAAAATAATTTGTAAGAGTTATTAAGTAAATTTTACCTGCAATAATTGCAGAGCACCATCAATTGCAGCTTTGCCTTTTGTGCTGCCATTACATAATTCAAATATAAAAATACCAGCACAATACTCCCTCAATTATACATCCTGGTCGTTTCTATACCTTTTAATTTTGAAAGATATAGTCATGATATCAGGTTATCTCATGAATTTGGGCACATCATCCCACCCAATAGAAGCAACACAATGGCACGGGGGCATAATGGACGACGATGTCGTGGGAAGTGTTATGAGTAATATCGACCGCCGCCAAATGAGATATAATTGCCTGTGTTTGCAGTCTAAAGCCCTTCAACGCATTTGCATCTGGGCTAAGCCTAAATAAGTAAGGCAATATTCCTGCGATTGTTGTGTTGTGCGGTCGATATCAACTCCTATCACCGGCTCGCCATTTATTGGGACTGCCCATATTATTTAGATATCTTTTAGGATAATTGTGGCTTCCCCTATACGAAAATAAAAAGTGTGCGTCTCGGATCACCACATCTCCACCAATGCGGTGATGAGATGATGATTTAATTGAAGGTGTCCGCACCTGTAAGCTCCATAAAATTCTATTTGGTGTAGGATTTGTTGTACAAGTACGGAAAGATAATTTGTTGAAAATGGGTCCAGAAAGTACCATCCACACGCGCGTGCCTGTAGTATGGCATCTAGGTCACATTTGGAAATATCATCGGGCCTATGTTGGGTTTGTCCCATCACGAGGGCCTACACAGAGCGTCTATCCATTTGTACGAAAAATTAATTTGTGTAACCCACACGAAATATTGTAAGAATTATAGAATGACAACTCGTACATATGAAAGTAAATCGAAAGGTTTGTTTTGAAAGTAAAGTGAAAAAAGGCAACGCCTCTTTTATAGAGGTTGGGTGGTTAATTTTTTTTCATAAATGTACAAATGATCAATGTGACCCATCAGTGGCTGCGGCCAGCCTTAAAATTAAAACTGGCAGCACCAGCCTTTAAGTAAAGGCTGGCCCGCGCTTACCAGCCTTACTGAAACGGCTGGTCGTGCCATTGGTGTACCGAACATGAAGTATACAAAAATTTATGATAAGAACGAAGGCAGACATGATGTGAGAATGCTTTTCAAAAATAAAAAAGTTTTAATCAAGGCGGTGAAAGATCACTCGATGCGATATGCACGTCACGAGTATTGGATAGCTGAGAGTTCGAAGGTCAAGTGAAAAGTATACTGTACGCAGCGCAGCCGGGTATATATATATATTTGTATAAGTATAAACATACAAAATTAGTCGACTAATTTATATTTATTTTTTTCATATATGTATTGTGGATGGGAGTTGCGAGGGATTTTGAAACAAAAAATTGAAAGGTAGATAATAACAAAATATGGGGGAACCATACATGTATATTGAATGAAATGTCCCTCTAACATGGTAATTTGGATAGGATTTTATGTTGCTTCTTTACTTTTAGGACAGGTAAAATGCAACCTCGCGTACGGAATAAAGCATGTCATCCAAACTGTGGAAGACCATACAGGATACGGTATACCATACTAAAAGGCATGGTTCAGTTTAAAAGTGGCAGGTGAAATTGTTTACGGCACATGGGAGAGTTCAGTTTGAAATCTACCCAAATATATGTGAGCTCTCCAAAATATAATCGAACGATTGTTTAATTGCAACACAAAGCCCGCCACCTGTCAACCAGTGCATATGTGCTAGGATACGTCTTTTGGGCGTTCAAGCCGTGTATTACAATGGTGGCCAATAACCAACTGTAGACGGATTTTGCATATACGATGTTCACACGTTGGTATCAAAATTCTGTTGAGCATAGCATCACCAAATACCATCAGTTCCAACAGTCCGTCCCGGTTGTTACAAGACATCACAGCCGACACGGACTCAATACCCATGTTCTCAAAATTGCGAATCGAGAATGTTCTTGCGACAAGTGGACTCAATTTGGTATTCCTTGCAGTCACGCTCAAAAGGTATGCGCTGCATACTGATTAATGCTGCATCTGGTGAATGATTATTATGATATAATGGCTTATAAGAATACATATTCCAAGTCATTTGAACCTGTACATTCTGAAGATTATTGGGTTGTACTGGGATTTGAGTTGGTCCATGACACTACTATTCGCATCTCTTCACGCCCTGGTCGAAATCAAACATCACGTATTCATAACGAGATGGATTTGACGCAAACACGTGCAAGGCAATAAGCCCAACAGATAAATTCTTCTACACAATCAAATTTGCTGGTACCGAGTTGTTAAGAATAATTATATACTTTATTGTATTTTTTACAATTGTACAAAAAAATATATACTATTATATTTGTACACTTAATTGTAATTTGTTAAATTAATATAATTTTAATATTATGAGTTGTTGGCGTAACTGGTCTCCCCCAGACCTCCGTTCATGTGAAGAATTTGTGTTACTTCCATTGTTATTTGTGTGTGTGTGTGTGTGTTTCGGGTCTGTGTTACTTCCACTTTTATAGACTTTGCGTCTCACGCCCAAAGGTTGTTGTAGGTTTTGGCTTTTGCTTTTTGTTTTTGGTATTTTTTTTTTTTTTTTGTGGGTTTAAAAGAGTTCTTATTAGTGTTATATTTAAGAAGGCCTGTTGCATTGAATCTAGAATTGGTTTCATATATGATGAATTGGGATACAACGGTTACTAAAACTTTTGGTAGTAGGAAAAATGATAATATAAAAATAAATGTAATAAAAAAATAAAAGCAGGAGAAAGAGAAAAAAATATTAAATAAAAATAAACAATTATTTAAAAAAATAATTCTTATCATTTGTAGATAGTGGGGAAATGTGAAAATTATATAATACTATTTAAAACTGAAATTTTATTTTTTATTAAAGTAAATACAAAATAATATTAATATTAAAATTATAAAAAGATTATATCAAAATAATTCATAAAAAAAGAAAGAAGTAACTATCAAAAAATATTCAGAGAATGGGAGGAAATTAGATAAAACAATTTTAAAAAACAAATTAAAAATTAGAAAAAAGATAGAACACCAAAGAGGTGTTGTCCCATAATATATAGCTAATAGAGAATAGGAGGAAATTAGATGAAAAAAATTTAAAAAATAAATTAAAAATTAGAAAAAAGATAGAACACCAAAGAGGTGTTGTCCCATAATATATAGCTAATAAGTGTAGCACATTCTATATATGTACATAATTTTTATAAAATATTAAAAATAAAATATTTTAAATTATATTATTTACTTAATATATATATATATAACATAATATATATAAGATAAAATGAATGATATAAAAGTACTAAAGGGTAGTTATAAAATATCATGGTAAGTGAGGAAGTTAAAAGTAATTATTCAATATTAAAAAATAAAAATTAATATACTAATAAATTGAAAACATCAATAAAGTGCTTTTTAATTATATAGTATAGATATGTATATTATTTAAATTAAATAAAAAATATTTTGCAATATATGACTCTTAAATAAAACTTTCATTTTCAATAGACAGAAAAATAATCAAAACAGACTTCTCTTAGGGGCATGCGCTCTTCTGTCTGACTGCTACACCCCTGTGCTAAAATCATTCCCTCAGAAAGAGGATTTCCGCCTTCAAATGCACGGGAGGCTTGCTATGCGATATCCTTTAGGGGGCGACTCGACTCTAGATAGCCTTTGGAATCAATTCCATTAAGCCAAGTGGGATCAATTCCACCTCCACCTGTCCCTTAGTTCAAGCGCAAGGGAATGAATCAAAAAAAAAATTGGCAATACAGATTCGGAATCAATAGTAAAGAAATCAGTCCAGCTTGAATAATCGACTTCTCTTCCGGTATGAGGAATGAAAAGCGGAAAGTCTCCATGTAATCAAGGTAATGAAATTGGTGAAAGCCCATTGTTACTAGACGAGGTTTCTACCTATCAATGGAGCCAGCAGAATGTCGTTTCATCCTGAAAGCCTACTTGCAGCCGACAACATTCTAATTGGGTACAACAGAGCAGGTACAAGCTTTTTGTATTGTTGCGCACAGGAGCAGTGAATTCCTCAACCATGGCAGCACGCCATTGGGTGTTCTTTAGAGCCTGAGTTGAATTGGAAGGCTCGCGTAGTAGTTTTGAATTTGACATCTACTTTTGACTATTTGAAGAATGATATATAGTTTTCTACATATACATGCAATATATTCCCACTCATTAAAGTTCATATTATTGAAGAACACTGTAACTACCTATCTTATCAATCACTCATTAATAGTTTTCTATCTTATCAACTTCCTATTTCTCTCCTTAATTTACGCTCTATCTTCTCAATTTTCTATTTCTCTCTCTTTATAATTTATCCTTTTCTCTATTCTAACTCCAGCATTCTTTTTTCTTCTCTCATTTTTTTTTCAATTTTTTTCTCAACTTTTATATTTTATTAATCTAATTAATATACTTTTAGATAATACTTATTTTTTAAAAATATTAAAAATATAAAAAAATATTATTATATTTGCACACGTTCTTTAGGTAGCTTTTTCCAACTAGTATATTTAGGTCAGTTTTTATATATATCAATAATTGGATGTTTAGACGTGGCTAAACAAGGAGGACAAACGAGAATGACCCAAGTACATGCCAAACTGAACAATCAAGGTAAGCCCCTCCATACTGCAAGCAAGAAAGTGGATGATGCAACTTTCTCGCGGGGTCAAGGTTGCTTTGGACTATTCATACTCCAATCACGGCTGTAAACAAGCTGAAATTAAGTCGGGCTCCACAAAGAATTCTGACTTCAGCTCCGTGAGGAGTGGACCGTTATCCGACAAGATTACAATACAAAATAATTTACTAGTTATTATAGGCCTTCCTATAACAAATTACAAGGATTCTAGAAAACAGAAAAATAGATACAATAAACAAATCCGAAAACAATAGAATAAGAGATACAGAGGACATGAATAATATGAAGGCTCAGGAGCCATAAGACCCAAGGCCTACACAAGGCTAAAGGCCACAACCTTTACTGGTTGCTCGAATCACTCAAGCCACAAAGGCTTATGAACCACAAAGGCTCCACCAAAAATTCACTAAGGAAAGTGCCACAAAGGCTTTATCAATGCCACAAAGGTTACGCCACTAAGGCTTTATCAGAGAGTTTCAGAAAGAGGAGAAGAAGGTGAAGAAGAGTTCTCAGCTTGTTAGCCATCAACCAGAACGAACCAGCCATATAAAACGGCTGGACAGTAAAGGTCCATAGTCAGCCATTATTGAAGAACACAGAAGACTAGAAGTTTTGGGGAGAACCCAAAGGGTCGGATTTGGGGAAGGAGAAGAGCAGTCGGGAATTAGAGAAGGGGGGGAATGAATTAGGGTTAGAGAAATGAGAGGTGAGGGTTTAAATATTAAGCAGTCGGGTCAAACCTGTTTGTAGGCCGGGTTAGTGGATAGGTGGCCTTTTGGCCCAAGAATTAATCGGCCGTCCATGGTAAAGGCCCAGCCTTTGGTTTGGACCAATTTTATTAACAATTTTCACCTTGGTCCAAACTTAAAGGTGGTGTGTCTTAAGGCTATCATCATTGCCTTACTTATGGTACCTGCAAAGCAAGAAATGGGTTAAAGGATCACAATTCATAAACTAAGAATTCTACAACAAGTTTTAAATTTTTCTATAGTCAAACATTTTGTGCCCATGTCAGCAGGGTTTTCTGTAGATTTTATTTTTTTCCATATTGATTAAACCTTTTTGTCTTTCACATCTCTAATAAAATGGTATCTTACATCTATATATTTGGTTCTATAATGAAAAACTGGATTTTTACACAATTGAATGCTAGACTGACTATAAGAGAAAACAACAAGTTTTTCTTTTAAAAAACCGATTTCAGAGATTAATCCTTTTAGCCAAATTACTTCTTTTATTGCCTCAGTAGTGGCAATATATTCTGCTTTAGTTGTGGAAAGTGCTACAATATTTTGAAGGTAAGACTTCCAACTTATACATGCATCACATAAATGTAAAAACATAGGAAGTGGTTGATTTTCTACTATCCCTATCATTGGCATAGTTAAAATCCACATAACCAACAAGTTTAGCATCATTAGAGATTTTTGAAAAAGTTATGCCAAGTTTTTTAGTACCATTTAAATATCTTAAACTCCATTTCAAAGCTTCCCAATTAGAAGAACCAGGGTTTGACATGTACCTACTTAAACAACTTATATCATATGCTATATTGGGCCTAGTACTAACCATTAAATACATAACAGATCCTATAGCATTTGAATAAGGCACATTTTTCATTTTGTCTTTTTCATCATCAGTTTTAGGACATTGATCCTTACACAACTGAAAGTGAGCAGCAAGGGGTACAAAAGATGGTTCTGAATTTTCCATTGAAAATTTTACAGGAACACTTTGAATGTAAGATGTTTGATTTAAGAAAATAGTTGATTTGGTTCTATTTCTTTCAATATTCATTCCAAGTATCTTTCTAGCATTTCCAAGGTCTTTCATTTCAAAATTTTTGCATAGATTTTTCTGTAAGCTTTCAACCATGCTAAGATTAGGACTAGCAATTAACATATCATCCATATATAAGACAAGAAATAAAGGCACATTGTTTTCATACTTAAAATATAGACAAGGATCATAAGCACTGTTTTTGAAATCTAAAGAAGGCATGAATTGATCAAACTTTTAATTCTATTGTCTTGGGGATTGTTTAAGACCATATAAAGATTTCTTAAGCAAATATACAAGATTTGGATTTTTCTTATCAATAAATCCATAAGGTTGAGATATGTAAATTTGCTCATCAAGGTTTCCTTGTAAAAATGCAGTTTTTACATCCATTTGTTTAAATTCCCAGTTAAACTGAGCAACTAAAGCAAGCATAATTCTTACAATAGTAAATTTAACTACAGAAGAAAAAATTTCAGTATAGTCAATGCCTTCTTTTTGTGTAAAACCTTTAGCTACAAGTCTTGTTTTAAACCTTTTTGCATTATTTTCTTGTTTAATTTTGAAAACCCATTTGCAGTCAACGACAGAAGCATTTTTAGGCTTAAGGACCAAAACCCGAGTTTTGTTTTCTTTTAGAGCTTTAAGCTCTTCATTCATAGCAGACAACCATTCTTTTGAATTTGAGCTATTTATAGCTTCTTCATAAGAAGAAGGTTTAGAATTTTCAGTGTTTAAAGCTAGGTGGTAATCTCTAAGTCTAGAAGGGATTCTACGTCCCTAGGTTCCCTATCTCTTACTAATTGATAGGTATTTTCAGGAATCTCATTTTCTATATTTTCATTGTTATTCTCTACTTGATTTTCTTCTCTATTTTCTACTTCTACACCTTGTTGGTTATCCGGATTGTTGGGTTCCACCTTATCAAAGGTATTTTCAATGTTATAGTTCTCAGTGGTTTTAGAAGTAGTATTTAAACATGACATTTCAGATTCATTAAAAATTACATCTCTACTAATTACTACTTTAAAACCAAGTTGGTTTCTTAACCATAATCTATATCCTTTTATACCAGGTGGATAACCAATAAATACATATTTTTGGGGCCTAGGATCAAGCTTATCACCATTAACTAAACAGAAAGCAGAACACCTAAAATTGCGAAGAGAAGAGAAATCAATATCAGAATTAGTCCACAATTTTTCAGGATATCACCAAATAAAGGCACAGAGAGTGAACGATTAATTAAATATGCTGCAGTTAGAAGTGCTTCACCTCAGAAAGTGTTTGGCAAACCAGAACTAGTTAAAAACATCTAACTTTGTTCAACAAGGTTCTATTCATTCGTTCAGCTACACCATTTTGTTGAGGGGTGTAAGGAGTAGTTTTGTGTCTTCTAATGCCATTCTTATCACAAAGTTCAGTGAATTGTTTATTAAAAAACTCAAGTCCATTATCAGTTCTTAAAGCTTTAAGCTTTTTGCCAGTTTGATTTTCAACAAAGTTTTTCTAGTTTTGAAACTTTTCAAAAACCTCAGATTTTTGCTTCATAAGAAACACAAACACTTTTCTACAAAAATTATCTATTATTGAAAGAAAATATTTGTTACCGCCATGTGTTTCAACATTAGCAGGACCCCATACATCTGCATGAACATAATCTAAAATACTTTTTGAAGAAGTGGGAGTTGGGTATGAGGAAGAAGGAAAATGTACTTTATGTTGTTTTCCTAGAATGCAGTCATCACAGAAATTTAAACCAGAAGGTTTTTCATGAAAAAAGCCATTTTTATGCTACAACTCAAGTCCTTTTAAGCTTATATGTCCTAATCTCTTATGCCATAGGTTAGATTTATTATATGTGGACAGATTACCAGAGAAAGAATCATATTGCACACTGCAACAATACAAGTTTCTTTTCTTTATAACTTTGAAAATGGTTAATGACCCTTTATAGCAACAAATCCCCCATCCAAAACCGCAAACTTGAATTTGAAATGTTGTTGTTCATGACATTCAATTTGCAAATTCAACATTGGAATGAATGCTTTTTCATTCCTAATAATGTCATTCAAATGCAATTGAAACTGGTTTCATTTCTAATTATGTCATTCAAATGCAATTGAAACTGATTTGTTTGGCAATGAAATGGATGTTCAATGCTATGGGTTTCCGCCAAAAAAATTCCCAACACAACGGCAAGAAAAACGCGAACCGTGACAATTTTAGCAACGGGAGAGAAACTGTCAGTGTAATCTACTCCCTTGATCTGATTGAACCCTTTGGCCACCAACCGCGTTTTATACCTCTCCACGGACCCATTTGTTTGTAGCTTGGTCTTGAACACCGACTTGCATCCAATTGCACGTTTACCAGAAGGAGATGATAGTCCAAGTCTGATTTTGTTCCAACGCCTTTATCTCAGCATCCATAGCATCACGCCACTCCTTGTGTTGGACAGCCTCAGAAAAAGACATGGGTTCCTGAAAAACCAACAAAGAGGCTACGGACGACATATATGAAGGTGCAGGGGAATGCAATGTATAAGGGTTATGGGCGGAGCTTATAAAATCTTTCAACCATAAGAGCGTCTAAGAGGTATTGTATCTGCAAAGTTGGAATCAGGTGACTCAAGTTAAGTTTGTGGGGCTGCAGACATTGGGGAATGACTAGGTGATGCGAGAGAAAGGTCAGTAGGTAAAGTGGGAGCAGGTTGAACGTAGTCAGAGTGGGATGGAACAAAAGGAAGAGGACATTCCTCATGAGCAGGATCAGAGGTAGAGAAAGGAAAGATGTGCTCATAGAAATGGACATCCCTTGAAAAGATGACGTACCTATTGTCAAGATCAAACAATTTGTAAGCTTTATGAGTCATTGCATAACCCAATAAAATGCATTTGTTGGCTCTAGGATGAAACTTGGGTTTGAAGGGATAGACATCTGGGCGTAACTAAGACACCCAAAAGTCTGTAAATGATCATAACTAGGAGGAGAGTTATGTGTACAACCTCCACAAGTGCACTATGGCGTAGGCGCCAGACACATTAGCTCATTCCAAATCTTCTTAAGCTTTGTTACGTAAGCTGTCTAGGATATATCTCGCTGTGGGATCAAGCTCAATTCACACTGAATTTGATAAACCATAGGGCCGTAACTACGCTCGTACCTCCCTTGAATCTCAAGCCATAGTTCACGAGAGGAAGTTACATACAGAAACGATTCAACGATATCTTTGGAAATTGAATTCCAAATCCACGACGTTATCATCAAGTCCACACGTTGCCATTGTTAAAAAATGACTGAATCGACGGCAGGTCTCGAAAACATTCCGTCAATAAATCCTAGATTCATTTTGGTGCCTAGCGCTACGTAGACCGAACGACTCCAAGGTAAGAAATTCTTACCATCCAACGAAGAAGAAGAGAGTACAAGGCTCGAATTTTCTGAAGGGTGTGTGTACAAGGCTTCACGTTCTTGCTGCTCTGCAGCCGCTCTGTTAATCGGATTCATAGATGAATCCGCCATATCTCAATATCAATGATGTAAGTGCTAATATAATGACCTCAGTGTGCAGAAACCTTCATGGTGAAGGTTCTGATACCATGTGAGATTTGCAGAAAGTAAAATACCAGCAAAGAGATGAATGAAATCCACGCATGAAAGCTTAATTTCTCTGTAAAACTGTTAGAGAACAGAATGAAGCTTGTTTTCAGTGTATATACATAGCGAACTAATACAACAGATGCCTAACCAACTGGGCAATGATGTGGCCCAATGCCAAGAGTAATAAATGAGTCAACTACACGTCAGCAATCTACACAATAAACATAAACAAAAGCGTGACAGTGGAGTGCTACTTTTTCATTCCATCCAGCATCAATAAGTTCAACATCTTCATCGTTTTCAATGCTGCCTTCAATATCTGCAGAGTGTGACTGCTGCAATTGAGTTGCTGCTTGCTGTAATACTTCATCACAATCCTTTCCACCACTACGTAAGTTGGCTAAAGTTTATTTCACTGTCTTTAGTTCTCCAAATCTTGCTAAGATTTTCACTGAATTGCCCAACCTGATGCCATTAATTCGGCCTCTGAGTGTACGGTCTGGTCGGGGCTACGGGACGAAAGTGGATTTGTTTGTTTTATTGATTTGTTTTAATCTTAATTTCGGAATGAGAAGTGGGTTGGAAATGCAAGTTAGAACTATTTTAATTTCTTTAAATGTTACATATTTCCAATAGGGAAATGACAGATTTAGTCCCGTAGGATAGGGTAGTTCTCACTTTCGATCCCTTACTTTTAGGGGTCAATAGTTTTAGTCCATTAGTTCTATGAAATTGACACATTTAGTCCCATTTCATCTCTAAACACCCAGCTCGTGAAAAATGGTATTAGAGCCTAGGTTTATTGAAGAAATATATGATTATATTACATTTCGAAATTATTTATCCACTAATGGAGGAGACTCTTCAAGAGAAAATGGAACCGAACGAAAGTTCGAGTTACTCTGAAAATAGAAAATTTTTTGAAATACAAAGAAGAGAATTTCCCATGAAAATTCTTGACAAGGGTGAGAACGGTCCCAAGAGGATTGATCCAAAACTTCTCACGCGGAAGAAAAACAAGAATAGCTGAGAAATTTTGAAGTTCGACAAGTACTATCAGAAAATACAGTGAGACAACTACACTCCATTGAATTTCATGATAGAATCCCAGCCAGGAGAAACGGAACGGGTAAATTCCTACATAATTTCAGTACTAAAAATTATGACAGATTGGAAAGAACTCGAGCCTGATACATCAAATATCTCCCAAGATTTGAGGGAGATACAAACGACGGTTCAAAATTGTGGACATAGGTTGATCCATATACCTATGAAAATAGAATCTCTGAGCCAAAAGGTGGACGAGGTTCTTAAGATCCTTCCTGATCTACACAAGAGCCCTACAGATCTGAGGACAAAAATTACAAATCTGAAGAGAAACCAGAGAGAACCCTGAGACATCTAGATCCAGACAGGAGCGAATCATGACGCCCTTGGAACAGTACCTCTTCTACACCAGAAGGGGAAGGCCACGGAGATTCCAAAGCCAAAATCCAGAGAAGATCTGATTATCGCATCTATCAGATCTATAAAATAATGGAGGTGACAAGAGTAGATCTATCAGATCTACAAGAATTGGTAGAATCCTTTTCCCAACTAGGGATTGTGGATTTAGTCAATATCCAAACAAATGAAATCACTCCAGCACTACCACCGCCGGAGGGAAGTACATGTTCCAATGATCCTCCACAGGATCAACCGATAAGAGAAAGCGCGGATTTCCACACTAATGCCACTCCAACGTTTGTGGGAACCAGGTTAAAGGAAAATCCAGAGAGAAATTCAAAAAGAGTGCCTGAAAACACACTTTGGGCGAGGACCATGCTCCAGCCCTTACATCCATATGGCGCTATACTAAACCTGGATATTATCGATTTTTGAAATACCGAGAAATTGATAGATGAATGGGTTGCAGCAATCAAGATAGCAGCAACTACCCTAGAGCTCGACAAGAAAAACTTCATAAAACTCGTAGAGTTGAGCTTGGAGGGATCTGTAAAGATCGGATGCGATAATATCCCAAAAGACACTAAAGCCAGCATCCTTGCGGAGACTCAAAAGGCGCGATAGCAGACCGACTAGGAAGACTTACCAAGATACACTTCATCAGAGATGGATACTTCGAAGGAAGTAGAGCAGAAAAGGCTAGAGAATATGCACAGGCGCTCTTCAGCCTTGAATTAAGGAGTATTTGCTTAGTAGATGAATATATCTATTGGTTCCATAAATATTTCTTCCAGAGTGGAGTAACAACAAAAGTAGCAGCTCCAATGTTCTTCGCAAAGATATGTAGTCTATGGAGGGAAATGTTGATCCAGTCATACAAAGTACCTGAAGGACAGCTAGATTCAGTGGTACGAAGAATGTCTTTCCTTAAGAACAAACTGAAGGATTGGTGCTATCAAGCATCCATCCAGAAGAATATGAAAAGACTGAGAGGTAAAATCAAACGAACTCCTCTCTGTTGTGATAACAATGATTTTCCAATTATTATAGGAGAATCAAGCGAGCCAAGGAAAATGAGGAAGCAGAATAGTGCCTCCTACCCTAGGAATTCAAGGAGAACTTTTTTCCTAACGAAGATCATGGTGGTCCAAGTCCAAAACTAGAATATATAAATCTGGAGAGAGAATAGGACCAACAAGAGTTTCATCCCAAGGATCTAGACGAATAGATGCAAGATCCATGGGAAGAACCCCTACAAGAAAAACTTTCAGACGGGCCCATACCCGAGCCAATGAAAGTTTCAAAGACTGCAATTGTTGGACTTGCGGAGCAAAAGGACATATATCTCCCGATTGCTCGCGGAAACGTGGTGAATTGCAAAAATTTGAAGCCACAGATGATATTTTAGATGCAGTTTACTAAGGTGATTTGGTACCCATCTACCAATTCGAAGATCTTCCCTCAGACGAAAATTTGAAGCCACGGATGATATTCTAGATGCAGGAAATAGAGACTGATTCGGATGGATTTTCAACCGAGTTAGAATAATTACAACGAAGGGGATAGGCTTCAAACTTCCGAAAGCCAATCAAGATTCTTTTCCAAGATGACGGTGTCAAACAAAACCATGGAAAGAATCATGAGACAAGATTCCAACCTCAACCTATACGATGAATTTAGGATTGGAGGAATTGGAAAAGTCCTGAACCAGATAGGACTGAACCAAAGGAAGCATCACATGATATACAAAGTAAGCTCAGGTGAGTTTCCTATACCTATGGAACTTACTGGTAATGTGATGGAGATGCAACTAATTCCTAAAGAAGAAATTCTTGAAGAATTAAGTAAGCTTAGAGAAGAAGTAGCTATTACTATGAAATGGATCCACATAGGAACTATTGAAGTAGTAATAAAAGCGACTTTTAAGGAAGGAATTGATTCAGAAATACATTTATCAATTATAGATAGAAGAATCAATAACTTAAGATATGGTTGTTTTGGAACAATGATAGGAAATCTGTATGCAAGAAAATTGATATTTGACATTCATCTTAGGATTGCATACAACCTAGTAGACCAAGATTTTAGTAGAATCTTAACCCTTCATCAAGATTTCAAATGAAAAGATCTAATGAAAGAAGGTAATAGACCATATTCTATAACTTATAGAATAGCTTATGCTCTTTTCAATACGCATCATTCAGATTTTTTTCTTAGAAAAGAGTATATTGAGATTCCTAAAATTTTCAAGGAATTCGCCAAAGTAATGACACCAGATCCTATTAGGATAACCAGAATAGGTGGTGTCGATATTGTTATAAAAAATCACCCAGTTTTAGATCGAACACTTAGCTCTAGAACTGAGTTTAGTAGTCGGATGTCCTGTTCGGAAGATAGGATTATAGGCTACAAAGTAAAGGAGAAAGAGTTATTAAAAGCATTAACTCCTCAAGAGATTAGGGTGAATAATGTAAAAGTTAGATGCCCTGAAGGATGGAAGGAAATAGAAGTTATATTTGACATCACTAACAAAGAAAACTTTTTTTCTTGTGATGACTTATATTATTTACAACAACCTGTTATTGGAGAATATGAAGGCATGTTAGAAATAGCAGGCCATGAAATTCTAGTTGCAGGTATTGCAGGAAGAGAAAGTGGGTGTATGACTTTGGGGTTAAGTTTCCTCGAATATCATAAACCATGGGGAAGGAAAAGTAACGGAATGGAATTCAGTCTTGACGGTGTCACCATAAAGATTGAATGACAAGTCCCTTTTCTATATATATATCTGTTGGTATGTTGTATGATTCAGGATCAGGAATTTGCACGGCAAAACCTAGAGTTTTCTCTAAGGAAGCAACGAAAACCTTACCCGTTATTGCAGGAAGGGATTTTTCATAAAAAATCCTGATACTCAATAAGGGGATGCGAGAAGCCAAGATCATGATTGGAGGACCATTTGGATCACCCTGGTTTAGGGTAAAAACACCTCCTATTTACTTTCACGATACAGGTGCCGATATCTTGCTAGGTAACAATTTCATTCAAGCATTTTCAAGATATATGCAGGATAATCAAAGGAATCTGTTAATCTTTACTACTAACTATGGTAGTGAGATATAAGTGTTGCGAAGAGAAAATGCATTCAACAGGATAATGCCAATAAATTTTCGCAGCAAACGTGGTGATGTTGACGCTAGATTAACTCATCCAAAAATATAGGATAAGAGGAAATTTGGTAAGGTCCTTTTGTCTTTCAGGCAACAGGGACTCATAGACAGCGACAGCTTCTATAAGGAATCCGAGGAGGAAATTCTGAACCTTAAAGAAGCACTATTGAAAATGAAATCGCTAGACATCAGCGAAGAAAGCAGGCTTTTTCTTGAGAATGTCAAGAGGCTCTACTTCAGTGAAAATCCTATGGCATGGTGGGATAGGAACAAGATCGAAGCTACTCTGAAGGTCAAAGATGAATGCAAGTACGAGTGTATCCGATACAAACCTATCCAGATAAACATAGAGGATAAGAATGATATGCAGATGATAATCAAAGAGCATATCAGTTTTAGACTCATTGAACCTGGAGTCTCTACCTACAGTAGCCCTGGATTTCTGGTAATTAACTATCAAAGTATTAGTAAGATATTAGAATTTGATTGTTATTACATTACTAGTAGAGAACACTTAATTGATTGCATTAAAGGAGCAAAAGTATTTTTTAAATTTGATTGCAAATCTGGGTTTTATTAGATTAAGATGGAGATTGAATCAAAGAAATTTACTGCATTCTCCATACCACAAGGACAATATATCTGGAATGTGCTTCCAATGGGTTTAGCTAATGCACCCCAGATATTTCAAAGAAAAATAGATAATCTTTTCAAATATTATTTTGAGTTCATGTTTGTCTATATTGACGACATACTAATTGCATCCAAAAATATGAAAGAACATATTAAACATCTTGAAATATTTTCCGATGCATGCCATAGAGAAGGTTTAGTACTTTTGAAAAGAAAGCTACTATTGCTGTCAATAAAATTGAATTTCTAGGAATTCTTATTGACGAAACAGGGATTGAGTACAGGAGCATATTGTGGAGAAAATCCACAATTTTTCACACGTGCTCAAATACAAGAAGCATCTGCAGAGCTTCTTGGGAGTTGTTAAGTTTGCAGGAATCTTCATTAAGGATCTTGTAAGATACAGAAAGGATTTTCCGGCCACTCTTCAAAGAAACGGAGAGTCCAAAGTGGAAATGGATTCGTGAGCTAAAACAGCTTTGCAGTAACCTGCCAAAGCTTGTTATACCACAGGATAGGGATGAGTTGGTAGTCTATACAGACGCCAATGATTATAGATGGGCAGCAGTGCTCATGAACAAGACAGTTACAGGGGAAGAACCTTGTAGATATACAGGAGGGTTGTTCTCATAACAACAAGCTAAAGTTTGGCACATCAACGAAAAACAATTCTTTGCGATTTGGAAGGCTTTTAAAAAATGGCCTTTATTTTTACTTGCTAAAGAATTTACCTTAAAAGTTGATAATACTAATGTCAAGGCTTTCTTAAAAAATAAATTAGAATCAAAAATAGAGAAAGCTCGTATTATCATATGGCAGGCTGAATGTCAATATTATTGTTCTAATATTGTCGTTATAAAATCTCATGAAAATGTTCTTACAGATTTCCTGATGAGAGATGGAGGCATCTGAAGCAAACTCCATCATGTTGAGACTTAGGCACCTCCGAAAAAACCTCGAGGAGCTTGACAAAAAGTTCGGACAGCTAACAGTTAATGCCCAAGTTGCCGGACAAATCCAAAGAGCTGATCTAGACATTGCCCAGGTCGCAATAAGGAGTTCCTTACTAGCATCTACCTCACTATGGAACAACCTACGAGAACCAATTCGAAAGGCATGACCTTCGGGGATGACTCACGAATTGAGGGAGCATAACCCAAAATACGCCATTAGAGTACAGAGCTTTAGACCTGTAGCGTTGGATTCAAGTACTGATTGCACAAGGCCATCACCAGACTCTGGTGAAACAGCAACAATTGAATCACAGGAAGTGCAAACTCCTGTAGGTTCAAGTCAACCTAGCACCTCTGGGGTTAAAGAGGGAGAGATTAGCGTTAGACCAATGACAGGCACCTCTAAGACTAATACTAACGAATCGATATCTTCTTCTGCTTGGCAGGATTATCAGCGCATGTGGGAACAATTAATTTCCCGCAAAAGAGTGAACCCAGGCAAGACCATTATCGAAACGTCCGAAAAATATAACAGAGTCTGGATGTTAGAGGGGTCTAAACCAAAAGATGTCCGAAAATGGCATGATTTTGGAGCTCTTGTTTCAGTCACCGAGTTTTCCGGAGATCTCAAAACTTCCGCAGTGGATTAGTGGCATAGTCTTTGATTCATGGCAAAACAATCCCCACTTAAAGAGAGGCGACATTGTGGAGATAAAATTCATTTCAATAGCTCCAGAAACTGCAGGAAAGGGGTCTCATCCAACATTCCATTTTATGAAGCTGCAGAGACCAGATATGGTAGCTTTCAACAAAATCAAAGCTGCCTCAGGAGAAGCTCCCTTGGTATCGGTCATTAGTGAAGACAGTATCTCCACCAGGAGAGCTTGGGGATTATGGGTCTGTCTCACGGAGATGGACAAAGTCAAGTATCCGTTCAAAATCTTCTCAAACAAAGTAAATGCATCATTCCTGTTAAATTCCATGACAGAAAAAAAGCACTAAGTTCGAGAAAAGCTTATTCGAGAAAAAGAGAATATTAATCTAGGAAAATAAGCTGATAGCAACCGAAGCCACAAGAATGAAGACATACAACATGTTGCATGTTGGGCAATGGCATAACCATCTGTGCCCTTGCTGCAAAAAGCAAGAAAAATCCCTGTTCGGGACAAAGATTTGGGTCACGAAAAATAAACCCAAACCGGACCAAGACAAGGGAAAAGAGAAGTAAAAGTTAAACGATGTAAAAAAAATCGAGAGGATAAGACTGTCGGTGGAAAATGACAAAAGCCAACAGTCAGCAAAACTGTGAAGACAGCTGAAAGTGACATGGCCGACAAACCATAATAACCAATAGCTGGAAAGAACGAGGCAATGACAAACCCAGTGACGTCATTCGAAAAGGATAAGATGATGACGGGAGTAATGACGTCATCAAAAAATCAAGTTGGAGTCCAAGTTTGAAGTCCGCGGACACCTATAAATAAAGATGTAATGAAGCAGAAGGGGATCATTAGAAAAACTTCTCCTACTCTTCAAAACATTAGAGTTCTGAGTCTTTTAAATATTTTAATTTTTCAGTTTATGGGGGTTTCCTCAACAAGTCAAGTCCTCTACACCATGAGAGGCTAAAACAGTTGTCTCCTCCAATAGAGAAATAATATCTATGTAACATTTTTATATTTTTTCAATAAAAGTTAAGCCTCTGTTCAACCTGTTTGTCCAAAATTCTATTAATTTCCTATATTGGATCCCTTTTACGCCCTAAGGTAGCAGACGAAATAGGATTGTGCTGATTGGTTGCTGAATGAGCCAAGCGCCTGCGAACTATCTGTTGCAGTAGTGTGGTTGGAGGAAGTCCGTAAATTCGAGGACTTGGAATACCCGGAAACCAAGCGGTGAAAACAAGGTATGAATTTATAGGGTCTTAATTTATTTCGGAAGCATGTTGGGCCTATTTCTGAGCATAAGGTGTAGTTTCTCTAAAAAAAATTGCAAAGAGAGTTGATTAAAGGACCAATAGTGTTAAAATTTGGAAACCAGGGGACCATAACTGTCGACCATGAAAAGCGTGGGACTAAAAGTGATAACGGCCTTATTTAACGGGACCAAAAATGCAATTTTGCCTATTTCCAATATTTGGTACTTACAATTGATTCTTGCCACCAAAGAGAAGAATATGGTAATTGCTTCAATTTCTTTTTACCTTAAAATTTTACTTTTTTTAAGAGTACTAAACATATTTTACTTTCCAAACCAATCTCTTTAGGGATTTCTATTTTTATTTAGGATATTTCTTGGAATAAAATGGAACTGATTCCAATAGGATAATTACGAGTTGTGTGCATATAGACTTAGTTTTCATATATACTGCTTGATGAATTTAAGGTATACAAATTAACTTAATCAATATTGATTAATTTATAATAAAAATAAAAATAGTTATCATACTTAAACCATACATATTCTTGAAATGAATTCAAATGTGGCATAAAACCTAATGTACTCTAATACTTCACAATTAATGATTTTTTTTTTTTTTTGGCTGATTAGTTTTATCAATGGCTTAAATCGAAATTCAGAAATGGGGTTTCAGCAAATCAGTCTACTTAGTTTGAGATTGTCAGGATTTTATACAAATATGAAAAGTTTGAGAGAGATTCCAATATTTTAGATATGAGGATTCATGATTACAACAAAATAGGGACTTTTGAAGTTGCATATGGTTATCTAAATGACATTTACACTAAAATCACTGAACCGAGTTTTAGTACTTATAGCTCATTGGTAGAAGGGCAACACAGATGCCAAGAACAAGAAGTGACTGAAAATGAAATGTGTATGTTCAAAATGTGTTTGTAATAAAAGATTGAAATTTTGCCTCTTTCATGGTTGTTTGTGCATTAAATAGGTTTTATGAATTGAAAGGTATTTTTGGCACTCTAATAATTTAGTGTAGTTGTATCAAATCTATTATTTTTAAATCTATAAACCCTCTTCCTTTTATAACACTACTATTCCTTATATATTATCTTATTTTTTGTCTTTTGACAATGAATCAGTAAATGGATTTGCAAGGTGATGTGTGATTAAGAGGGGATGCTAGGAAAATACCAAAAAGGTCCTTCATTAAGGGCATTATAGTCATTTAAGCAAGGATCCGCGCCTCTTCCATCAGTCGGGTCGCACGGACCCGACCCGGATCCATCTGCCCTTGAAGAGTCGCACAATTGTAGCCGTCCGATCATGGATGCCGGCCAGTAGGATGAGACCACGTGGCTGGTCAGCGCTACCCTGCTGAGCCCTATATAGACCCGAAACGCCGTCATTAAAGGTAACTGTTCTGCATTTATTGACATCGAACTTTGTGATCGCACACTTTTCTCTCGATCAACCTAATTTGAGCGTCGGAGGGTCATTGTCGGGGATGTGCCCGACGAGCTCACAGTTCTTGTCTTATTCTCAGAGAACCCAAAACCTGATCTTGGAGGGATTAGCTATCTGTGATGAGATCGAGTCTCGATGTCGCTGAATTCGAGCCGGATCACAAGGATTATCCGATAATTTTGAAGATGTTGTGGCTGAAGCTGAGCAAAGATGATAAAGGTATCAAATACGTGCTACAAATGAATACTGAAGAACGAGATGCATATCTTGCAAGAAAATGACAATATCATCAACAACGCTGTACAAAGAGCTAATAATAATGCACCAAAACAAGCAAATACAGATAGCACACGTACGCATTCAAGTACTAAATTCTAAAATATTTGTCGTATTAAAAAAATAATTTTGAATATTTTTAATTTTCAGTTGAGCATCGAAGAGAAACTAATCGTACTAGCTCAAGAGAAAGGAGACATTTGATGACGAGAACTTTATCGATTACGATTAGCCAATAATGCCAGTATTGTCATGCGTTCAAGAGAAGGAAGTCAAACTAGTAATCATTCTCAATCAATTTCCACATCAGATAATTGAGGTCTAGCATTTGGTGATACATGTCAAATACCACTGATTCACAATTAATTACTGGTATAATATTGTTAAACTTGTAATATTTTATTGGGTATTGTTTGTTTCCTGAAATTAAATTATAAAGTTAATAAATTTTCGTTACAGCATCGAATAGCAAACAACCCTACCATAACTGAGAGAGTAGTTCGTTTATCTCGCTCAATACCATTACCAATTACAACAGTGCCAAATGATGGTAATCGATGTCACATCACCTTCACATGCTGAAGCCTCGAGTATGTTAGATATTACACTATTTTTTTTTTTTAGGATAAATTACGTTTTTCAATTCGAATTATACCCGTTTTTATAATTTGTTATCGAAACTTTTTTGTATCAACTTACCATCTCAACTTTACGAAATTTGCACTTTGCCGTATGTGACCTTCTTTTTGTTGATTTTTCTACCGGAAAAAAATCACATATTGTGCATATGTGAAAAATATCACATTGCATAACCTTTAAATATCGCATGTGCACTGCATGTGATGCTTTTTCGATAAAAAAAAACTTAGTTAAAAAATAGTTATAAATGGCAAAGTGCAAAATTTTATAAAGTTGAGATGGTAAGTTGATACAAAAAAAAAGTTTAGATGTCAAAGTATAAAATTTGTCATAGTTCGGATGTCAAAATGTAATTAACTCTTCTTTTTATTTATCAAAGTCTCACTAAATTAGGGAAAGCAGCATTTTTAGTCCAATAAATTAAGCACATGTCACTTATGGTCTCATTCATTACGGGATTAGCATTTTTAGTCCTATAACTTATAAAAATTAACACTTTTAGTCTTCATATACTTTTTCATCTATAATTTAACAATGTATGTCACATGCCTAACATGATGCCATTAAGTACTTTTGATTGGAGGAAAAAATGATCCTTTTTTCAATAGTAGCATATGACTGCTTCATTTGGCCTACTTGGTTCAATTGTAGAAAACATGAGTCTTTGTGTTGCTTCTAGTTGGCTTCAACTTATAGAAATATGACAAGGATAGGATTTAATTTTTGTGAAAGAAGAAAGAAATCACTATGCTTTTTGCCCCTAATTTCCTTGAAGATTTATTTTTTTCCCTTCAAATGTAGTTATATTTTTCTCCAGAAATGGTCCTTGGCTGGAAAAGAAACCAATTTGCTCTCATACAAAAAATGCTTAATTGATCAAATGCTAGGCACATGCTCTACACTGTTAAATTGTGGATGAGGATCAAAAGTGCTAATTTTTTTAGTAGAAGGCTAAAGGTGTTAATATCCTGTAATGAATGGATCAAAAATGAAACGGGCCTAACTTATTAGACAAAAAATATTATTTTTCCTACTAAGTTAATATATATATATATATAATATGTTTGGAAATTTATCCTATTATTAAAAATCTGCATTAGGTCCCAGCCTAAATAGAGTTGTTCGAAGAGTTTCTCTCTCCCAAATTCATATGCAGTCTAACTTCTTATCAACACTTACTAATCAATTTGAGGCATCTACCTTGAGAGCTCCAATGTCCAATAGAAATGATGAACCCGTCCACTCTTAAAGTTCACATTTTGTACTTGATACAATAGTAGTACAAGAAATGCAAGAAGAATTCGAACAAATTCTTTCCATAATTCTGCAAGAAATTGTAACTCTTCGCTTAATGTGTGTCGATTAGAGCTCCCAACGCCTAGAATTTTCTCATGTTGTCGGGCTAAGTTGTTTCATCGAGAAACACAAAGTTTGTGCTGTAAAGAAGGTAAAATAGACATTCCAGAAATACCAGTATCATTATACTTACTGAATCTTTTTACTGAGGGTAAAATTACATTTTTCAATTTTAGTCCCACACTCAGGTCAATTCGCACATTTAGTCCTATATGTGGTTTTTTTTTTTTTCAATTTGAGGACCAAAGAGGGGATTCGCCCTAAACTTAATGCCAGCTTGAAGTTTTGGACGGAATCCCCTCTTTGGTCCTCAAATTAAAAAAAAGAACCACATGTGGGACTAAATGTGCGAATTGGCCTGAGTTAGGACTAAAATTGGAAACAGATCCACTTATGGGACCAATTAAAAATCTGCATTAGGTCCCAGCCTAAATAGAGTTGTTCGAAGAGTTTCTCTCTCCCAAATTCATATGCAGTCTAACTTCTTATCAACACTTACTAATCAATTTGAGGCATCTACCTTGAGAGCTCCAATGTCCAATAGAAATGATGAACCCGTCCACTCTTAAAGTTCACATTTTGTACTTGATACAATAGTAGTACAAGAAATGCAAGAAGAATTCGAACAAATTCTTTCCATAATTCTGCAAGAAATTGTAACTCTTCGCTTAATGTGTGTCGATTAGAGCTCCCAACGCCTAGAATTTTCTCATGTTGTCGGGCTAAGTTGTTTCATCGAGAAACACAAAGTTTGTGCTGTAAAGAAGGTAAAATAGACATTCCAGAAATACCAGTATCATTATACTTACTGAATCTTTTTACTGAGGGTAAAATTACATTTTTCAATTTTAGTCCCACACTCAGGTCAATTCGCACATTTAGTCCTATATGTGGTTTTTTTTTTTTTCAATTTGAGGACCAAAGAGGGGATTCGCCCTAAACTTAATGCCAGCTTGAAGTTTTGGACGGAATCCCCTCTTTGGTCCTCAAATTGAAAAAAAAAAAAACCACATATAGGACTAAATGTGCGAATTGACCTGAGTGTGGGACTAAAATTGAAAAATGTAATTTTACCCTCAGTAAAAAGATTCAGTAAGTATAATGATACTGGTATTTCTGGAATGTCTATTTTACCTTCTTTACAGCACAAACTTTGTGTTTCTCGATGAAACAACTTAGCCCGACAACATGAGAAAATTCTAGGCGTTGGGAGCTCTAATCGACACACATTAAGCGAAGAGTTACAATTTCTTGCAGAATTATGGAAAGAATTTGTTCGAATTCTTCTTGCATTTCTTGTACTACTATTGTATCAAGTACAAAATGTGAACTTTAAGAGTGGAAGAATCCAATTATTATCAGAATGGATTACAAGTATGCCAATCCATATTACTGGATAATAAAATTTAGGTAATTTGATCTCAGAGTAATTTTATTAACTCAAAGTAATATATCAAACATCAAAATTTCAAATTAAAAAAAAGAACCACATGTGGGACTAAATGTGCGAATTGGCCTGAGTTAGGACTAAAATTGGAAACAGATCCACTTATGGGACCAATTAAAAATCTGCATTAGGTCCCAGCCTAAATAGAGTTGTTCGAAGAGTTTCTCTCTCCCAAATTCATATGCAGTCTAACTTCTTATCAACACTTACTAATCAATTTGAGGCATCTACCTTGAGAGCTCCAATGTCCAATAGAAATGATGAACCCGTCCACTCTTAAAGTTCACATTTTGTACTTGATACAATAGTAGTACAAGAAATGCAAGAAGAATTCGAACAAATTCTTTCCATAATTCTACAAGAAATTGTAACTCTTCGCTTAATGTGTGTCGATTAGAGCTCCCAACGCCTAGAATTTTCTCATATTGTCGGGCTAAGTTGTTTCATCGAGAAACACAAAGTTTGTGCTGTAAAGAAGGTAAAATAGACATTCCAGAGGACCATTGTCACACTTGTCAAGAATTTCCATGAGAAATTCTCTTCTTTGTATTTCCAGAATCTAGAAATATTCCCTATTTTCAGAATAACTCGAACTTTCTTTCGGTTTCATTTTCTCTTGAAGAGCCTCCTCCATTAGTGGATAAAGAATATCAAAATGTAATAAACCTAGGCTCTGATACCATTTTTCACGGCTAGGGATTAGCACCCAATTAGAGGTGAAAAAAGACTAAATGTGCAAAATTTTATAAAATCCATGGGACGAAAACCATTGACCAGGGGGCAGTGTGATAATTTATTCATAACACAGGGGTGGTTTTTTATATTAAAATTTTTATAGGGGGTTTTTTATATTTTCATATATCACAGGGGGTCAAAATGAATTTGACACTCAAAAGAAATGCAAACATATATGTAATGAACATAATAAATGAAATGTCAATAGAGAATACTTATTTTATTCACTGAAAAGCATTACATAGAATCCAATTATTATCAGAATGGATTACAAGTATGCCAATCCATATTACTGGATAATAAAATTTAGGTAATTTGATCTCAGAGTAATTTTATTAACTCAAAGTAATATATCAAACATCAAAATTTTAAATTTATATGACACAATTAATTAATTTATGTACATAATAAGTAATATTAGTATACACTTTAGTGACATAAAAAAAAATAAAAGAACGTTTATGTTTTTATAATAAACTAGAAATTTTCATGTTTCTTCTTGATGTAACAAATTAATTCACATAGTAAACATTTGACGAATCAACAAAAACACTTGAAGGAAACACAAAATATTTCTTTTAGAGTGTTCAATTTGAGATCTTTTAATGCTAAATTAGGCTGGTTGGACATGCATTTAAAGAAATATGGTACTCAGTTAAAGAAACATTACTTATAGTTCAAAAGCAAGGGGTGTATAGCAATTTACCCCCTGCGATATTAAAAATGAGCATATTATCCCCTATGAAAAAAATATAGTAATTAATCCTCCTGTATTTCTTAAAATGGAGCAATTCACCTCCTTATACAAGGAGGTAAATTGTTTGATTTTAAAATAATAGGGGGTAAATTGTTGTATTTTAAAAAATATAAGAAGGTAAATCGCTATTTATTTTTTCATAAGGAATTGGTCCCATAAGTGGATCTGTTTCCAATTTTAGTCCTAACTCAGGCCAATTCGCACATTTAGTCCCACATGTGGTTCTTTTTTTTAATTTGAGGACCAAAGAGGGGATTCGCCCTAAACTTAATGCCAGCTTGAAGTTTTGGACGGAATCCCCTCTTTGGTCCTCAAATTAAAAAAAAGAACCACATGTGGGACTAAATGTGCGAAT
Organism: Sesamum indicum; assembly: GCF_000512975.1. Lineage (NCBI taxonomy): Eukaryota > Viridiplantae > Streptophyta > Magnoliopsida > Lamiales > Pedaliaceae > Sesamum > Sesamum indicum. The sequence continues at coordinate 3,000,829 of NC_026160.1, forward strand.
TGGCCTGAGTTAGGACTAAAATTGGAAACAGATCCACTTATGGGACCAATTAAAAATCTGCATTAGGTCCCAGCCTAAATAGAGTTGTTCGAAGAGTTTCTCTCTCCCAAATTCATATGCAGTCTAACTTCTTATCAACACTTACTAATCAATTTGAGGCATCTACCTTGAGAGCTCCAATGTCCAATAGAAATGATGAACCCGTCCACTCTTAAAGTTCACATTTTGTACTTGATACAATAGTAGTACAAGAAATGCAAGAAGAATTCGAACAAATTCTTTCCATAATTCTGCAAGAAATTGTAACTCTTCGCTTAATGTGTGTCGATTAGAGCTCCCAACGCCTAGAATTTTCTCATGTTGTCGGGCTAAGTTGTTTCATCGAGAAACACAAAGTTTGTGCTGTAAAGAAGGTAAAATAGACATTCCAGAAATACCAGTATCATTATACTTACTGAATCTTTTTACTGAGGGTAAAATTACATTTTTCAATTTTAGTCCCACACTCAGGTCAATTCGCACATTTAGTCCTATATGTGGTTTTTTTTTTTTTCAATTTGAGGACCAAAGAGGGGATTCCGTCCAAAACTTCAAGCTGGCATTAAGTTTAGGGCGAATCCCCTCTTTGGTCCTCAAATTGAAAAAAAAAAAAACCACATATAGGACTAAATGTGCGAATTGACCTGAGTGTGGGACTAAAATTGAAAAATGTAATTTTACCCTCAGTAAAAAGATTCAGTAAGTATAATGATACTGGTATTTCTGGAATGTCTATTTTACCTTCTTTACAGCACAAACTTTGTGTTTCTCGATGAAACAACTTAGCCCGACAACATGAGAAAATTCTAGGCGTTGGGAGCTCTAATCGACACACATTAAGCGAAGAGTTACAATTTCTTGCAGAATTATGGAAAGAATTTGTTCGAATTCTTCTTGCATTTCTTGTACTACTATTGTATCAAGTACAAAATGTGAACTTTAAGAGTGGACGGGTTCATCATTTCTATTGGACATTGGAGCTCTCAAGGTAGATGCCTCAAATTGATTAGTAAGTGTTGATAAGAAGTTAGACTGCATATGAATTTGGGAGAGAGAAACTCTTCGAACAACTCTATTTAGGCTGGGACCTAATGCAGATTTTTAATTGGTCCCATAAGTGGATCTGTTTCCAATTTTAGTCCTAACTCAGGCCAATTCGCACATTTAGTCCCACATGTGGTTCTTTTTTTTAATTTGAGGACCAAAGAGGGGATTCCGTCCAAAACTTCAAGCTGGCATTAAGTTTAGGGCGAATCCCCTCTTTGGTCCTCAAATTAAAAAAAAGAACCACATGTGGGACTAAATGTGCGAATTGGCCTGAGTTAGGACTAAAATTGGAAACAGATCCACTTATGGGACCAATTAAAAATCTGCATTAGGTCCCAGCCTAAATAGAGTTGTTCGAAGAGTTTCTCTCTCCCAAATTCATATGCAGTCTAACTTCTTATCAACACTTACTAATCAATTTGAGGCATCTACCTTGAGAGCTCCAATGTCCAATAGAAATGATGAACCCGTCCACTCTTAAAGTTCACATTTTGTACTTGATACAATAGTAGTACAAGAAATGCAAGAAGAATTCGAACAAATTCTTTCCATAATTCTGCAAGAAATTGTAACTCTTCGCTTAATGTGTGTCGATTAGAGCTCCCAACGCCTAGAATTTTCTCATGTTGTCGGGCTAAGTTGTTTCATCGAGAAACACAAAGTTTGTGCTGTAAATAAGGTAAAATAGACATTCCAGAAATACCAGTATCATTATACTTACTGAATCTTTTTACTGAGGGTAAAATTACATTTTTCAATTTTAGTCCCACACTCAGGTCAATTCGCACATTTAGTCCTATATGTGGTTTTCTTTTTTTTCAATTTGAGGACCAAAAGGGGATTCGCCCTAAACTTAATGCCAGCTTGAAATTTTGGACGGAATCCCCTCTTTGGTCCTCAAATTAAAAAAAAGAACCACATGTGGGACTAAATGTGCGAATAAAAAAAAGAACCACATGTGGGACTAAATGTGCGAATTGGCCTGAGTTAGGACTAAAATTGGAAACAGATCAGCTTATGGGACCAATTAAAAATCTGCATTAGGTCCCAGCCTAAATAGAGTTGTTCGAAGAGTTTCTCTCTCCCAAATTCATATGCAGTCTAACTTCTTATCAACACTTACTAATCAATTTGAGGCATCTACCTTGAGAGCTCCAATGTCCAATAGAAATGATGAACCCGTCCACTCTTAAAGTTCACATTTTGTACTTGATACAATAGTAGTACAAGAAATGCAAGAAGAATTCGAACAAATTCTTTCCATAATTCTGCAAGAAATTGTAACTCTTCGCTTAATGTGTGTCGATTAGAGCTCCCAACGCCTAGAATTTTCTCATGTTGTCGGGCTAAGTTGTTTCATCGAGAAACACAAAGTTTGTGCTGTAAAGAAGGTAAAATAGACATTCCAGAAATACCAGTATCATTATACTTACTGAATCTTTTTACTGAGGGTAAAATTACATTTTTCAATTTTAGTCCCACACTCAGGTCAATTCGCACATTTAGTCCTATATGTGGTTTTTTTTTTTTTCAATTTGAGGACCAAAGAGGGGATTCGCCCTAAACTTAATGCCAGCTTGAAGTTTTGGACGGAATCCCCTCTTTGGTCCTCAAATTAAAAAAAAGAACCACATGTGGGACTAAATGTGCGAATTGGCCTGAGTTAGGACTAAAATTGGAAACAGATCCACTTATGGGACCAATTAAAAATCTGCATTAGGTCCCAGCCTAAATAGAGTTGTTCGAAGAGTTTCTCTCTCCCAAATTCATATGCAGTCTAACTTCTTATCAACACTTACTAATCAATTTGAGGCATCTACCTTGAGAGCTCCAATGTCCAATAGAAATGATGAACCCGTCCACTCTTAAAGTTCACATTTTGTACTTGATACAATAGTAGTACAAGAAATGCAAGAAGAATTCGAACAAATTCTTTCCATAATTCTGCAAGAAATTGTAACTCTTCGCTTAATGTGTGTCGATTAGAGCTCCCAACGCCTAGAATTTTCTCATGTTGTCGGGCTAAGTTGTTTCATCGAGAAACACAAAGTTTGTGCTGTAAAGAAGGTAAAATAGACATTCCAGAAATACCAGTATCATTATACTTACTGAATCTTTTTACTGAGGGTAAAATTACATTTTTCAATTTTAGTCCCACACTCAGGTCAATTCGCACATTTAGTCCTATATGTGGTTTTTTTTTTTTTCAATTTGAGGACCAAAGAGGGGATTCGCCCTAAACTTAATGCCAGCTTGAAGTTTTGGACGGAATCCCCTCTTTGGTCCTCAAATTGAAAAAAAAAAAAACCACATATAGGACTAAATGTGCGAATTGACCTGAGTGTGGGACTAAAATTGAAAAATGTAATTTTACCCTCAGTAAAAAGATTCAGTAAGTATAATGATACTGGTATTTCTGGAATGTCTATTTTACCTTCTTTACAGCACAAACTTTGTGTTTCTCGATGAAACAACTTAGCCCGACAACATGAGAAAATTCTAGGCGTTGGGAGCTCTAATCGACACACATTAAGCGAAGAGTTACAATTTCTTGCAGAATTATGGAAAGAATTTGTTCGAATTCTTCTTGCATTTCTTGTACTACTATTGTATCAAGTACAAAATGTGAACTTTAAGAGTGGACGGGTTCATCATTTCTATTGGACATTGGAGCTCTCAAGGTAGATGCCTCAAATTGATTAGTAAGTGTTGATAAGAAGTTAGACTGCATATGAATTTGGGAGAGAGAAACTCTTCGAACAACTCTATTTAGGCTGGGACCTAATGCAGATTTTTAATTGGTCCCATAAGTGGATCTGTTTCCAATTTTAGTCCTAACTCAGGCCAATTCGCACATTTAGTCCCACATGTGGTTCTTTTTTTTAATTTGAGGACCAAAGAGGGGATTCCGTCCAAAACTTCAAGCTGGCATTAAGTTTAGGGCGAATCCCCTCTTTGGTCCTCAAATTAAAAAAAAGAACCACATGTGGGACTAAATGTGCGAATTGGCCTGAGTTAGGACTAAAATTGGAAACAGATCCACTTATGGGACCAATTAAAAATCTGCATTAGGTCCCAGCCTAAATAGAGTTGTTCGAAGAGTTTCTCTCTCCCAAATTCATATGCAGTCTAACTTCTTATCAACACTTACTAATCAATTTGAGGCATCTACCTTGAGAGCTCCAATGTCCAATAGAAATGATGAACCCGTCCACTCTTAAAGTTCACATTTTGTACTTGATACAATAGTAGTACAAGAAATGCAAGAAGAATTCGAACAAATTCTTTCCATAATTCTGCAAGAAATTGTAACTCTTCGCTTAATGTGTGTCGATTAGAGCTCCCAACGCCTAGAATTTTCTCATGTTGTCGGGCTAAGTTGTTTCATCGAGAAACACAAAGTTTGTGCTGTAAAGAAGGTAAAATAGACATTCCAGAAATACCAGTATCATTATACTTACTGAATCTTTTTACTGAGGGTAAAATTACATTTTTCAATTTTAGTCCCACACTCAGGTCAATTCGCACATTTAGTCCTATATGTGGTTTTTTTTTTTTTCAATTTGAGGACCAAAGAGGGGATTCGCCCTAAACTTAATGCCAGCTTGAAGTTTTGGACGGAATCCCCTCTTTGGTCCTCAAATTAAAAAAAAGAACCACATGTGGGACTAAATGTGCGAATTGGCCTGAGTTAGGACTAAAATTGGAAACAGATCCACTTATGGGACCAAAAATGTAATTTACTAATAGGGAAAATTTTCTCCCCCTAACTCATAAACGCGGTTCCCTAAGTTATGAAATTTTTATTTTTAATTTCATACCTTAAAAAAATTAATATTTTTTATCATTTAGCACAATTTTTTTTATATTTAACAAAAAAAAAAAGTCTTACACTTATTTTTGGATTGAAGGAAAAGTTGGCGCTTCTTTTTTTTTTTAATTTGATAACATTTTGAGAGAAAAATATAACTTTTTACTGAAAAATAAAAAAAAAGGAAATTAGGACAAGAAAAGGGAATTTCTCTCTTTGCTCACCGAAATTGAAGTTCATCATTCCCATATTTCGATGATTCGAAGTTTAATCGAAACAACACAAAAAAAAATTATCTTCTACAAGTCAATCAAATAGACTAAGTGGAGCATTTATATACTGTGGTAGAAAGAAGGCTTCAATAAGGATTTTATGGATGAGTTATAATTCGGGCGGGCAACCCCATAACTGCAAGGACTCCTTTGCTGTGATTTTTATAATCTTCGGTGTGATGATGTAATATAAGTTATCTTAATAATTTGAGGCACGTATGTGGTTGTAGCTAAGTGTTAGTGTAAGTAAGCGTTTTGGATAGTTTGAATGTAGTATGTAATTTTACTTTTGAATATTAGAAAATTGTTTATAATGATTTTTTTATTGTGTTTTAAAAGTGGATTTATAGTTTTCAGTTTTAAAAAAACAAAGGCCAAATTTAAAAACAGTTTCCGAAAATAATATCATTGAATAAAAATAAGTTGAATTTTAAGTACATAAATCAAAGTCCAGAGTTGAACAAAAAATAGGATTAACTATATTTTGCCATCCAAACTATGACAGTTTGTACACTTTGGCATTTAAAATTTTCTCTGTGTCAACTTATCATCTCAACTTTACGAAATTTTGCATTTTGTCATTTATAACTGTTTTTCAAACAAATATTTTGTAAATTATGTAAACCTAATGCCTTTGTTCCCACACCCTTAAGAAAGAATTGCATGTTAGGTTGTTCCTTAGAACTCTTGGTTGTAATTGAAATATGATTGCCACATACATATTGAGATACGTCGCAGCATTAAAAGCATCAAGTATTTGTACAAAGATGTGTACAAAAGACCAGATTGTATTGTATTTGAGGTTCGAGCTGAACCTACCTATGATGAAATTAGTCAATAAGTGGATGGAAAACGGATTTGTGCGCCAGAGACATTATGGAGAATATTTAACTTCCCAATGAGTCGAAAATATCCTTCAGTCACACGCTTACAGATTCATATTCCCATTATGAAATGAGTATAATTTTATACTCGTCAGTCTATTTATGATGTGTTAGCTGACGAGAGGAATTCTCAGACTATGTTAAAAGAGACCCTCAAAATGTACATAGAAGAACAAGAGCCAAATATGTATTTGAACCCAGTGGAGTTAGATTTCTATGAGTAATTGATGATTATCCGTCTTTGAGTAATGTTAATAATTTATATGTCATGAACAAACTTCTCTACGATATAAATGATATCCTCCAGCTACACAAAAGAAATCTACATCAAATATGGGTAGAATTTGGAGAACTCATCCTCCAAAGATTAGAGCGTCTCAACTGCAGATTTCTCCTCAAACTCTCAACTCTAGACTCTCTCTTCCACTGTTCTCCAAGTCAATTCTCCAGCCTCCATTGTGCACTTAAAGTGTTTGACAAAACTCCCAACCCAACTGTCAGCCTATCTCTTCCGCTGCGCGTTTAAAGTGTGACAAAATTGTTTACCCAACTCTCAACTCTTCGACCGCGCTTAAAGTGTTTGAGAAATTTACCATCGGCGGTGACATGGTAAAGTAGTGATGAAATATTTTATTAAGGAACAATTCAAACTTATGAATATTTAATTAATTCCGGAGTATAATTTTGTTTACTCTTTGTTTCTATGAATTTGATACATGGAATTATGTGGTCATAGATTATGCATTTTTGGGTCCATGGGAATCTATATTCTGGGAGGAAGTACTGTGAATTGGTTGTTCTTAATGCTTTATTGTCAATCGATCTCGTCTTCATCTTCTTTTGTCTCTTTTATTAATTGGAGTTTGAGTATCGTAGACATGAGGACGCTGGTGAAAGTGCAGAGGAATGGTTCAATATTATATGCTTTCATCTACACTACATTGCCCTAAATTATCATTTGTTAAAATTGTCTTGGATGGTTTATGCTTATTGTAGCCCAAATTTATGCCTTCATTCTTCTTACATGTGTTGCTTACTGTAATAAACAATGAAGAACTGGGGAAGCTAATAGGTAATGAATATTACTTCAAATTCATATTTAATTAAATGTAATTTTTATTATCCGATCTAATGTTTAATATAAAAAAAAAACTGACCTCTCATCCATTAAAAATGTATTTAATGTATAGTGTGAATAGTGTGTAAAACTTTCACCTGGGCCTTCCGCCAGGGCCTCGGATTACTAATAGGGATTATTATATTTACACCCCTTGATCTGTGGTCTATTCACACAAATCATCTCTTATTTTTTTGAAAAATTATACACACCCCCTAAAAATGTTAGAATCATTACACAAACTACCCCTATTTTTGGCTGTCAGGGATAGTGTTGTAATTATGCAAAAGGCAGGGGTGGTCTTTATAAACAGACCATAGCTCAGGAGGTGTAAATGTACTCATTCCTAATTTATATTTTTCAAACTTAAAAATAATTCAAAGAAAGTATAAAAGTTTCATTTTAAATACCTAAAAATGATAATTTAAAAACTATATACTATTTATAGTAAATAAGTATTTTTCAGAATACATTTACACAAATATGGGAGAGGTCTTGTGGGTGAAATTTACAGGGATAGAATTGGTATTTAGAAAAATTGGTACGGTATCATAATTGTCGTTATGTGAGTAAAACACTCATTCTTTTTTATACTATTACTAGCCATTCTGGTGCATCGTTCCTACGTGAATATAATTAATAATCTTTCACGTTTTATAATATATTATAAATAAGTAAAATACATAAACCAGTACCTTACATTAATAAAAAAAAAGAAAAAAAATAATAATTTATCAATTAATGTAAATTTTGAAAAGTTGAATAAGTTTGTTATTCTATCATGAAGGACATTTTGACTTCACAAATAATTAGTGCAGCAGTGTCATTAACTGTTGTTTGTGAGTGTGGGCGGACTTTTCTTTTTATATTAGTAAAAATAAAGAGAAGGGACTTATAGATACAAAAGGGTGGTTTTGATACCACTTATCAGTAGAATTTGAAGGAAAATGGTTGGAAAGCTACCATATTAGAGCCTCTCAACTACATAGTTCTCCCCAAACTCTCAATTGTAGACTTTCTCTTCCACTGCAGCCCAAATCAATTCTCCAGCCTCTATTGTGCACTTAAAGTGTTTGACAAAACTCCCTACCCAATTATCAACTCCTCAACCGCGCTTAAAGACTCTCAACTGTAGGCTTTCTTTTCCTCTGCGCTTTAAGTGAATTCTCCAACTTCCATTGCGCGTTTAAAGTGTGCGAGAAAATTCCCAACCCAACTCTCAACTCTTCGACCACGCTTAAATTGTTTGAGAAATCTATCATCGATGTTTACAAGGTAAAGTAGTGATGAAATACTTTATAAAGAAACAACTCAAACTTCATGAATATTTTATTGGTTCTGGAGCATAAATTTGTTTACTCTTTGTTTCTGTGAATTTCATACATGGAATTATTTGGTCGTAGATTGAAACTTCTACAATTTGCATTTTAGTTTGGATGAATATTGGAGGTGAACTTTTTATTTTTACAGAAAACATGCATTTAAGTTCCATTTGCCTATAAATATTGTCACAGGTATTTTTCACAATTCCTACAGAACTGAAGTAGTTAATATTCTATTTGATTTTTCATGCATGCACCTATAAGTATGCATTTTTGGATCCATGGGAACCAATATTCTGAGAGGAAGTATTCTGAAGTGGTTATTCTTATGCTCTATTATCATTCTATTTCATGTTCTTCTTTTTTTTTTTTTTTATTAATAGGAGTTTGAGTATCGTAGATGTGAGGACACTAGTGAAAGTGCAGAGGAATAATTCAATATTCTATGCTTTCATCTAAACCAAATCGGACTAAATTGTCAATTGTTCAAGTGGACTAAATTGTGTGGGATGGTTTATGCTTACCGTAGCCGAAATTGATACATCGATTCTTCTTTTTGGTTGGAAGCTTCGAGAAAACCTAGCTGAATCGCGCTTTCCTACTCCAGTATGTGGCTTCAACAAAATCCCACATGTACTTTATAAGGACTTTGATTTGTTCTTTGTAATAAAAAAATCTGTTCAAAAAACAATATGTTTACGTGCATGTTTAGTGGTGACATGAAAGGTCTACGAGACTCTTGAGTACATTCATGAGATAAAGGACATTTTGCTCAAATCTAGGAGGAAGGATGCACGTCCTGTGCAGATCAAGTTGAACCAACCCCTTCCACCACCACATGTGTTGGCTAAATCTTTTTCAGTCTCTTAAATTTTTCTGAGCTTTTGACTGAATCGCCCAACCTGATGCCATTATTTCTGTCTCTGAGTGTTGGGTCTGTTTGGGTCTCTGGGATGAAAGTGGATTTGTTTTGTTTTAATCTTAATTTTGAAATGGGAAGTGGGTTGGAAGATGAACCATTTTATTATTTGGTATTGACAATTGATTCTTGCCTCCTAGGAGAAGAAAATGGTAATTGCTTCAAGTTTGCATTACTTCAAAATTTTACTTTTTATTAGACTACTAAACACAATTTACTTTTTCAAATCAATCATTTTCAATACTGATTTGTGATAAAAAGAAAAAAAAGTTATGATACTTAAACCAGCATATTCTTGAAACCCTCTTCCTTTCCTAATAGCATTAGTCATTTTATAGTAGTATAGATTATCTTAGTTTTGTCCCTTTTGACAGTGAATCAGTATGGATTTGCAAGAATGAGTCGATCATTTTGAAGAGGTCGTGGCTGAAGCAGAGCAAAGAAGAGAAAGGTGTGGTATTGGTGCTAGAAAGAGAAGAGAACAAATGAGTACTGAAGAAGAGAAAGATGCATATCTTGCAGCAACAACGCGTACAAACAGCAAATAATGATGCACCGAGACAAGTAAGTAAATACAGATAGTACACGCACGGATTCAAGTACTAAATTCTAACATATTTGTTGTATTGACAAATAATTTTGACTACTTTTAATTTTCAGTTGAGCATCTAAGAGAAATTAATCGTCCTACTCGCGCAAGACAAACGATGATGGTAGAAGACGACGATTACAAAGAACCAATAATGCCAGTATTGTCATGCATTCAAGAGGAGGAGTTCATGACAGTACGTAATCCTTCTCAATTAATTTCCTGCATCAGGTCTGGCATTTGGTAATGCATCTCAAATACCACTGATTCACAATTCATTTCTGCTCCTATCTATTTCACATTCTTGAACTTACAGTCTCTTATGGGCTATTCATTTGTTTCCTGAACCTAAACTGTAAATTTACTGAATTTTCTAACAGTAAACAACCCTACCATAAATGAGAGAGTAGGTCGTTTATCTCGCTCAATACCGCTACCAATGACAACAGTGCCAAATGATGGTAACCCATGTCAAAAATACTGAAGCCTCGACTATGATACACATTCACCATTTCTTTCCATTTATCAAAATATCACTAAATTAATATATATCTATATAATATGTTTGGAAATTTATCCTATTATTGAAAATCTACGTTAGGTGTGCACCCAGAGATTATAATACATAATTATCGGATTAATTGATAAATCTTTATGAAACTTAGTGATTAGTAAATAAATTATAAGTCATAATTGGAATATAATAAAATTTGAACGGATTAAATTGAAATTCGTTATAATATTTAGGGATAATTTGTATTAATTAAAAAAATTTAGAAAAGACGTAATAGATATTTTAAAAAAAAATTAATTAAATAAATAAAATAATAATATTATATATATATATATATAAAGAGGAAAGAGAGTTGAGAGTGGGCTGGTGGGCCATCAACCCCCACCGCCTCACTCTCTTGCCCTTTTTCCTCACATACACACAACCCACACACACATACACAACTCACAACACACATAACTGATAACACACAATTGAAAAATTGCAATTCTCTCTCGCGGAAAAAAGAAGAAACAGGGGTATGAAAATTGTATTTTTAATTTATATTAATTTATATGATTACATTATTCAATTAGTCCTTTTATTAAATATTATTTATATTGAGTGATATACTATTTAATTAGAATATTTTAAGAGCTTGGTTATTTAAAATAGTGTTGCATTGAATATCAAATCAGATATAAAAATGATATTGTTGCTTAAGTAGATAATTAAATTTATTAGATTTAAATATTACTATAGTTAGTTTGTACAATTCCATCGAAATTATTAACCAAATACACAATTCTATGTATTGTTGTTTAATTAAATTATATAGTAGTGAGGGATTGACAGAAAATTCGTAGAAATATTCCAAAAATTGTACTTAAAAAATATTATGTTATTAAAGAGGAAAAATGAGGTTTTTAATGATAACCTAATTTAGGGATGTTATTAAAAATGATAGTTATAAATATACGGGGTTTGGTTAAATGAATCCCTACGAATTAAATGATAAATTATTAGTATTTTTATGAAGCCTAGCGTGTCTAGTTATTAAGAAAAAATAGAATGAAGATTTATATTTTTGTAGAAATAAAATATTAAAGAATTATTAGAAATTATGCGAATAATATTTAATATTCTATTTAAAAGAAATTAAGATATTCTCATATATTAATTGTATGTGGTATAACTCATTATAGGATATGGAGATAAGGTGAAAAGACTGGCAATTATCGGTTGAGTAGATAAAAGCGTTGTAAGATCGAGGTAAGTAGATAATTAGTATTATTTATATATGTCCCCTTTATGTGTGGTATTACTACTATATAAATCTGTGGCTCATGTTGAAGTTGATTTATCCAATAATATATGAGTGGTGAATGATTTAATTTAATTGACGATATGGTGTACGTGAAATGAGAAAATACATGAAATATTATATTTGTTGTATGATGTGTTGGGGGTGTCTGAAAATGAGAATATATCGATATATGATTTTACGTTACTAGTTGCTTACAAGAATGGTGATATGTGGAAAGGAGGGAGTGGTGGAAATTGAATATCATTGTGGTGTGAATACCCCTTGATGTTGTTGAAAAGCCTATAAGGCGAAATGAAATTAAAAGAGTTATGATGCGATATGAGAAAGAAATGAAATGAAAAGAGCTATGATGCGATATAAAAGAGTTATGATGCGAAATAAAAGAGTTATGATGCAAATCGAAAGAGCTATGATGCGAAATGAGATTGATGAGCTGAGTGTCAAGGGGATTCACTTAAACTTATATAACGGTGAGATTAAGTTGACGGGAAAAACACGATAATACCTTCTGGTAAGCAGATTGGGAAAAAAAAGGAGTTTAATTGATTGTTTCATTGCGAGTTAGCTATGTGGTGCAGTAAAGCTAATTATGTTGAAATTAAATTGACTATATTCCATGCATGTTGTTTTCTTATCTTGTTTGGGCTATATTTGATATACATATGTAGATATATTAGTTATTTGCTTACTGAGTTACAGGCACATTCCTCTGCTGACATTTTCTTTCAAGAATAGATCTTGAGGCGTCTGTCTGTCGAAGGTTAGGTCCAAACGCTATATTCAGGCAGGTCGGGCCAGTATGCAGTTTTCTCCTCATTGTCGGTTAAAATACAAATCACATTTTGTTTGTATAAAGAGAGCATAAAAGCATAGGGATTACTTGTGATGAATTAGTTGTGGTGTTTGATATGTATATAATGTTGTGGCTTTATTATGCCTGTTATGACGTTGGAATTACGTCTGCATATTGTTAAATGATTATGTGCATATTTATATAGAGAAACAGGGGTTACTTTAAGTATGATGTTTAGGGAAGATATAACCATAGTAGCGATAGATGGTGCTACATTAGATGGTATCAGAGCAGGGATTAAATTTGCTAGGGATAGTAGATGAAAGGTAATATTGTACGTAAGCTATATACTAGAAATCTACTTGCATTTGTGCATTTAATATAGGACGGAAGCATAAAGGGAAAACGCTGCTGGCCCAACTGAGTCATTAAAGTCTGTGCAGGGTAATGATTATGCATCAGAACATCGGGAGTTAGAAGCCCAAAATAGAAATGCCCCACAACCAGAAACAAACCCTTTTATGCAACAGTTTCTAGAAATGATGTAGAGGATGGCTCCACCACCACAACCCCAACCTTAGGATGTAGTTATTGATAAAAAAAATGAAATAGTGAGGAGATAGGGGTGAAGGTATTTGCAGGTACAACTGATCCTGTAGAAGCAGAAGAATGGCTGAGAAATACAGAAAGGGTGTTGGACAGAATTGAATGTACTTCTGAGCAAAAGTTAAGGTACGCAGTGCCTTTATTGGAGAAAGATATCTTAGACTGGTGGGAAACAGTTCCGGAGAACAAGAATTGACCTGTCACTTTGACATGGAATGAGTTTTTGAATGAATTTGCTGATAAATATAATCCACCGGTCTACAGAAACCGTAAGAAAGTTTAATTCCTTGAACTAAAGCAAAATGAGTTATCTGTTGCTGAGTATGAGTTGCAATTCATGAGATTGTCAAAATATGCTCCAGAAGAGGTGAGTACCGATGAATTAAGGAGACACAGATTTGAAAGAGGGTTGAGACTCGAGATTCGGGAGAATATTGCAATTAAACCTCCGAGTTATGGTGGGCTGTTGGAAACGGTACTGAAGGCAGAAGAGACATCTATTGAAAGGAGTTCTACTGAAGCTAAACGGAAGAAATTGACAGGTAACCTGAATCCTACATCGGGACAAAGTGGTGCAGTTTTCTTTAGGGGTTCTGGTTCGCAGAGAGGTTGGTATAGAGGCCGGGAGTGGGTCAGACTAGTAGGTCTCCTTCAGTGTTTTTGAGTAAAGGCGGGCCTACTTCGGTTGGATTTGGAAGAATACAAGGTCCAACCAAATCGTTCAGTGGGAGATCTACTCCTTCTTGTGCTAATTGCGGCAGGAGACACATTAGTGAATGTTGGGGAGCCTCACCAATTATATGTTATCGTTGCCATCAACCAGGACATATTATCAGGGATTGTCCCACATGGAGAGATAATACTAGAGGACCTCACACTTCAGGGTTGAGTAGTGTGGGGGAAATCTCACAGCGAGCAGGTACGAGCACAGGATGAGGTAGAGATGATCAAGGTAGCCGGAATATTTTCACGACATCTACAGGACAAAGTAGTCAGCATCAACCACAAGCCAGGGTGTATGTAATAACAAAAGAACAAGCTCCTACGGCACCCAAGGTTATCACTAGTTCCTTCTCTATTTGCGATTCTAGTGCATATGTGTTGATTGACCCAGGATCTACTTGTTCATTTATATCACATAATTTTGCATCTCGTGTGAATGCTAATATAGAACCATTTGGACATGACTTATATGTGTCTATGCCTGTTGGTGGAATTCGTTATAATATTTGAGGATAATTTATATTAATTAAGAAAATTTTAAAAGAATGTAATGGGTATTTTGAAAAAAACTTAATTAAATAAATAAAATATTAGCAGCAGGTATAGACACATATAAGTCATGTCTAAATGATTCTATATTAGCATACAAACAAGCTGCAAAATTATATGATATAAATGAACAAGTAGATCCTGGATCAATCAACACATGCGCACTAAAATCGCGAAGAAAGAAGGAACTAGTGATAACCTCGGGTGTCGTAGGAACTTGTTCTTTTGTGATTACATATACTCTGGCTTGTGGTTGAGGCTGACTACTTTGTCCTAAAGATGTCGTGGAAATATTCTCGCTACCTCGACCACCTCTACCTCATCTTGTGCTCGTACCTGCTCGTTGTGAGATTTCCCCCACACTACTCAACCCTAAAGTGTGAGGTCCTCTAGTATTATCTCTCCATGTGGGACAATCCCTGACAATATGTCTTGGTTGATGGCAACGATAACATACAATTGGCTGGACTCCCCAACATTCACCAGTGTGTCTCCTACCGCAATTAGCACAAGGAGTAGATCTTCCACTGAATGATTTGGCTGGACCTTGTCTTCCTCCAAATTCAACCGAAGTAGGCCCGCCTTTACTTAAAAATACTAAAGGAGACCTACTAGTCTGACCCACTCCTCGGCCTCTATACCAACCTCTCTGCGAACCAGAACCCCTAAAGGAAATTGCATCACTTTGTCCCGATGTAGGATTCAGGTTACCTGTCAATTTCTTCCGTTTAGCTTCAGTAGAACTCCTTTGAATAGATGTCTCTTCTGCCCTCAGTGCTGCTTCCAGCAACACACCATAACTCGGAGGTTTAATTGCTAATTTCTCACGAATTTCGAGTCTCAACCCTCTTTCAAATCTGTCTCTCCTCAATTGATCGGTACTCACTTCTTCTGGAGCATATTTTGATAATCTCACGAATTGCAACTCATACTCAGCAACAAATAACTCATTTTGCTTTAGTTCAAGGAATTCAACTTTCTTACGGTTTTTGTACAAATTCTTTCAAAAACTCATTCAACGTCAAAGTGACAGGTCGGTTCTTACTCGCCGGAACTGTTTCCCACCAGTCTATGGCATCTTTCTCCAATAAAGACACTACGTACCTTAACTTTTGCTCAGAAGTACATTCAATTCTATCCAACATCCTTTCTGTGTTTCTCAACCATTCTTCTGCTTCTATAAGATCAGTTGTACCTGCAAATACCTTCGCCCCCTATCTCCTCACTATTTCATACTTTTTGTCAATAACTACATCCTGTGGTTGGGGTTGTGGTGGTGGAGTCATCCTCTGCATCATTTCTAGAAACTGTTGCATAAAAGGGTTTATTTCTGGTTGTGGGACATTTCTATTTTGGGCTTCTAACCCCTAATGTTTTAATGCATAATCATGACCCTGCACAGACTCTAATGACTCAGTTGGGCCAGCAGCGTTTTCCCTTGACGCTTCCATCCTATATGAAATGCACACATGTAAGTAGATTTCTAGTATATACCTTACGTACAGTATTATGTTTCATCTACTATCCCTAGGAAATCTAATCCCTGCTTTGATACCACCTAATGTAGCACCCTCTATCGCTATTATGGTTATATCTTACCTAAACGTCACACTTAAAGTAACCCCTATTTCTATATATAAATATGAACATAATCATCTATTCAATATGCAGACGTAATTCCAACGTCATAACATGCATAATCAAGCCTCAACATTATATATACAAATCAAACACCATAACTAATCCATCACAAGTAATCCCCATACTTTTATGTTCTCTTTATACAAACAAAATATGATTTGTATTTTAACTGACAATAAGGAGAAAATTGCATACTTGCTCGACTTGTTTGAATATAGCGTTTGGATCTAACCTTCGACAGGCAGACACCTCAAGATCTATTCCTGAAAAAAATATCATCAGAGGAATGAGCCTGCAACTCAGTAAGTAAATAACCAAGTCTATCTACATATGTATATCGAATATAGCCCAAACAAGATAAGAAGGAAACATGCATGGAATATAGTCAATTTAGTTTCAACATAATCAGCTTTACTGCACCACATAGCTAACTCGCAATAAAACAATCAATTAATCTCTTTTTTTTTCCCAGTCTGCTTACTAGAAGATGATATCGTATTTTTTCCGTCAACTCAATCTCACCATTATATAAGTTTAAGTGAATCCCCTTGACAGTCGGCTCATCAATCTCATTTCGCATCATAGCTCTTTCAATTCGCATCGTAGCTCTTTTACATCGTATTAGCTCTTTTCATATCGTATCAAAGCTTTTTTCATTTATTTATTTCTCATATCGCATCATAGCTCTTTTCATTTCATTTTGCTTTAAAGGCTTTTCAATAACATCAAGGGGTATTTACATGACAATGATATTCAATTTCCACCACTCCCTTCTTTCCACATATCACCATTCTTGTAAGCAACTAGTAACGTAAAATCATATATCAATATATTTTCATTGTCAGACACCCCCAACACATCATACAATAAATATAGCATTTCAATGTATTTTCTTATTTCATGTACATCATATCGTTAATCAAATTAAATCATTCACCACTCATATGTTATCAGATAAATCAATTTCAGCATGAACCACAGATTTATGTAGCAGTAATACCATAGATAAAGGGGACATATATAGATAATACTAATTATTTACTTACCTCGATCTTACAACGATTTTATCTACTCAATTGATAATTGTCAGTCTTTTCACCTTATCCTCATATCCTATAATGAGTTATACCACATACAACTAATATATCGAGAATATCGTAATTTTTTTTAAATAGAATATTTATCAAAAATATATTATTGATAGATATTTATCAATTTTGTATATAAATTGAATATATTTTATGGTATTTTTTAGATTATCATAAGTTAAAAGAAGAATTTTCTTAAAAAAAGGAGTTAATTACACTTAGACGCGCCATGAAGATGTCAAATTATATATTCTTTTTAAAAAGTTTTAAAATTACACTTATTCTCCCATCGAGAGCTCTCTGTTTGCACATGAATACTTTCATTAGGGTTTGGATCGAAAATACTAACATCAGCAAAAAAAATTATATAAATTTTTAATATTATCCCTAATTTAGCATTCTCATGTATATTTTTGTACTTATAAGGGGATAAATGTAACATATATATATAAATAATGGAAAGAGGTTAATTATTACATTTTCTCCTTATAAATACAAAATTATGACATGAGAATATTGAATGAGGGGTGATTTTTAAAAATTTATGCAATTCTTTTGCTAGCGTTGGCAGTTTTAGCCCAAATCATAGTGAAAGGGATAGGTCTAAATGGTGTAAATTGGATAATATTTAAAGGGGGTATAAATATAACTTTGAAATTTCTTTATAAGAAAGTATAATTTTATATGGGTTTAAGTGTAATTAATCATAAAAAAATAATATAATCTAAAATAAAATAGAGGAGATAAAAACTTTAAATAATGAGTGATGTGGGATGAAAGAAGAAAATACTAAATAACATGAAAAGAGAAAAGAAATGGGAATAGAAAAAACTTTATGGATATTATCTCTTCAAATATGGATAATTTGGTCCATTCATTTAATAACATGTCAAGATAGTTATTTGAGTTGTTGGTGCTTTATATATATATATATATATATATATATATATATATATATATATATATATATATATATATATATATATATATATATATATATATATATATATATATATATATATATATATATATATATATATATATATATATATATATATATTGATGCTTTATAAACACATATATAAATTAGTAATTTGCGATACACTCTGTATGTAAAATTTTTATAGAATTTTATTATTTAATAAAATGTATAAATATTAAATATATAAAAAATTAGAAATAAAAAAAGATGAATAAAAAAAAGAAATAACTATAAAAGACAATTGGGAAGTGGGAAGTTAAATAAAATAAATAAATAAATAAAATTAAATATAAAAATAAAAAAAGACCAAAAAAGGGAAAAATACCATAAAGGTGTTCTTCCTTAATAAATAGTATAGATATAGACCAAAAAAGGGTGACGTTGTGGTCCTTTAGAAAATGAAAATTGTGATTTAAACCATTACTTTTGTAAATTTTGGGATGTGATGAGGACGCATTTTACTTAAAAATTATAAATCTATTAGAAATCTACACGTGCAAGTCATGTGTTGGCTTAAATTGAGGACATTCCAGTCAATTTTCGAACTCCCACCATAATCTATCCTCAAAGTCACATATTAGAACGAAATCAATTTTCATAGTCGATTCGACCAAATTTGAACCAATTATATGGCAAGTACAATACATTTGTCGTATGATTGATGTACAATTCAAAAAAAGTGACCAATCACATAACAAGTATATCACACTTGCTACGTAATTGATTTGGTTCGACTAAATTTGATCGGGATAAAATTTTTCCAATATACAAAATAATGAATAAATCTAAAGTTTCATTTTTTAAAGAACCCAAATGCCAAACACTTATAATTAAATGATCAAAACTATAATAAAGCCCCAATCACATGTCAAATGCATCTCTGAACTCAATCCACGTCCATTTTTTTTCTAACATTTATCTTAGAGGGAAAAAAAGAAATTATCATTACTTGAGATTTTGAAACTAAAGTTACAATACAAACCCACGGAGACTGGGCTACTGCATGCCCTTCAAACGAAGTAAAAAGTTTCTATCATACAGATGACATAGAGCAACACTTCTCCAGGATGAACATCTCAGTCCCTGCAATGATAAGGAATTTCTCTAGGCAGGGCATTGGAAGCCAGAGGGAGGAGTTTTCCCACAGTCCACAAGAACCTCTAAAGCAATAGGCAAGATGATGTTAATGTTGAGAAGTTTAGCTTTGATGGTGGTGCAAAGGCAGATGGCTGCGTCCAAGTCGACGAGCCCTTGGAGCACCGGACAGCATGTAGCCTTGGCGCTGCTGCCGATTCCAATGTGCACTAGGCCACCTAGGACGTCCACACATGCACCGAGTTTCAAGGTGTCAATGGGGCATGTTTCTTGTGCCTTGGGTGGTGATGGTGATGGTGGCGGTGGACACGGAGTTTCTGTAGGTGGTGGTTTTGGTGTGACAGTCGGTGGAGGTGGTGGCACAACGACGGGTGGTTTTGGTGTGGAGGGAGGTTTGGGTATGATAGGAGGATAGATAATCGGAGGTTTGGGTATGATCGGGGGATAAACGATGGGAGGCTTAGGTATGACTGGAGGATACACTATTGGAGGGTGCACGATAGGAGGTTTGGGTATGACGGGAGGATACACTATCGGAGGGTGCACAACAGGAGGTTTGGGTATGATTGGAGGGTGCACGAGGGGAGGTTTGGGTGTGGGCGGTGGTGGTTTGGGGACGTAGGGTGGTGGTTTTACGACGGGAGGCTTTGGTGGGGAATGGGGGGGTGGTTTGACCTTGGGTTGGTGCTTTGGGTGGGAGTTTTGGTGGTTTGGAGGGAGGAGTAGGGTAAGGACAATATGGACATGCAATAGAAATGAGCAAAGTTCCCAAGTTGAGAAGGAGGATTAGCAGTTGAGCAACATTGTAGTTGGCCATGATTAAGATCTTAGTGTAATAAGAATGAAAATGCACAGCATAGAATGCTTCTTATAGACACCAAAACTATGTACTATGTTTTATCTCCAAATTCAAGACAACTATTTAGTGAAAGTGATTGGGATCCATCAAGGATTTGGAGTTGTTAGACAACTTGACAGCAATGACTCCAGAACCATTTTTTTCATAATTAATTATCTTATAATCATTTAGGGAAAAGTTTTATTTTAGTCTGCTAAGTATGCCTAATTTTAATTTTAGTTCGATAACTATGTCCATTTTTGTTTAGATCCAGTAACTTATGAAATCATGTACTTTTAGTCCTCTAGCAGATTTTCGAACAATTTTACCCCTATGCAACTTTTGAAAGACAGTTTTAGTCCATATGCACTCATAAGGGTAAAGTTGTCCGAAAATCTGTCAGAGAAATAAAAGTAAGCAATTTCGTAAATTACTAGATCTAAACAAAAATGGACATAGTTATCGAACTAAAATTAAAATTAGACATACTTAACGGACTAAAATAATACTTTTTCCCTAATCATTTATGTAATTACGCTTTAGATGGTGTTTGGCTAAACTTATAAACTCCTCGAATAATTTTATAAGATGTTTGAAAGCATATAAGCTCTTGAAAACAGTTTGACAATTTTTCATTTGGAAAAAGCTTATAACATCCTAAAATAAGATATTTTGGATCTAATAATTTTTTTAAAAAAAAATTAAATTTACCTAACTTTTTCTAAAACATCTTATAAAATTCTATACAATTAATATTTTATAAGACAAAAATATCCTTATTATTTTTGTTAAATTTCAACTTTAACCTTCATATATTTTATGCTATTTTTGAATGATGAATCACACTCTCTCTCTCTCCCCCGCCTAACATTGTGTAAAGACTCAGTATCGGATCAAAGCTAGGTTCATGATTTTAAGGTTTGTGAGTTCTAATCCCATCACGTGTCGGATATTTCTATTTTAATAGTATGCGTTGATTATATATAGTTATTTAATATTACTATATAGTATGTGATCGTTATTGTTGTTGGTAGCTGTTAAATATTGATATTTGATATTAATAATTGCAATTGATTTATTAAAAAAAAACCCACTATTAAATTATATTTATATTAACAAATTTCATTTTTGTAAAAAAAAGAAAACTTTATCTGTTAGCCAAACACCATCTTACTCAAATTTCACACTTATCAACAAAGGTCCTATTCAAATTCTTTTCTAGAACAATTTAGACACCATGTCTCGACTATAATCCGACACATCGCAAAACTCTCCACCACGTAGGCAATCCAATATAGCTCTGTCCAATCCAACACAAAAAATACAGCAAAAATCAGTGAAAATAAGTAATTTTCTTGGCCATCATTTACTGTAATTTTTGTCATGATTCTTGAGTTGATAAAAACCATACATCTCACATTAGACACTGTATGTTCTTCCTCAGTCGCATGTAATAATAAATCTTCTATCGCACATTCCAATTAGACAAATTGATGTTCCACTTATATGTGTATTGTAGTAATTTATCGACTGTGATATTGAAAATGAGTAAATTATTCTTTTATTAAAAAAATAATATTTTACCCTCCTTGTATTTTTTAAGTGAAACAATTCACCTCCCTGTCTAAAAGGGCAAATTGCTTCATTCTAAAAAAAGGTGAATAGCAATTTATCTCCCTGTGATATTAAAAATGATCATATTACCATCCTATGAAAAAATATAGCAATTTGCCCCTTTATACTTTTTAAAATAAAATAATTTGCCTCCTTATAAAGGGAGGCAAATTACTTCATTTTGAAAAACATAGGGAGGTAAATTATTGTATTTTAAAAAATAAAGAGAGGTAAATCGCTATTTATTTTTTTAGAAGGGGGTAATTTGCTCATTTTTTATATCACAAGGGGGTTGTTTGTATTTTTTCTTTTAAAAAAATATAAAGAGGTAAATTGCTCTATTTTTTTTTTAAAAAAAGAAGGTAAATTGTTATTTTTTTTCATATATAGTAATTTGCTTATTTATAATATCACAAGAGATTGCTTATATTTTCTTCGTGCATTATATATACATAATTTTTTTTAAAAATAATTTAATTGTATTCTTTTAATTTTAAAAGAGTACGTATTAATCACTCGTTGACATATTACGAAAGTGTCATAAAAAATCTACCTCGCTATGATATTAAGCTCCAAACTAAGTGGGGCCAGCTGACGGCTTTTGTGCCTCCAAATTTCAAACTTTTTGTGGAGCAAAGTGATTGCAAAAAACGCGGTGGCGACAGATTTTTTCTTCATCTTTTAGCGACTGTTTTGTCCGTGACTAATCCTTTTCATACCGCAATAATCAAAGCAAATCACTTTTATATTTGATTTTTGTCTTAGGCTCCGTTTGGTTGGAGTTTGATTAGTTCCAACCGAAATAAATTAAATATTCATGTGCGTTATATAGATTATGGCGTATCCCTTGGCCTGTCGAGGGAAAAACCACTAGTTGAGCACTGTTGTATTATACGATCTTATTTTATTAATAAAACTTACATTTACCAAAAAAAAAAAAATACGATATGAATAATAAGAATAAATAATATAGAAATTTGATATAGATAATAATAACTAATACATTTAAATATGAATATTATAATTGTTCAAATATTAATTAAAATCTTAATAGTAATTAAAATTTCTTACATCTTTAATTTGTTTTTTCATTGCATCCAAATCCCGTTCATTATACGCCTCTAAATATGTGCGCTAAACTCCTCGGTGTACACGATCCCACCTTTATAATATCATAAAAAAATGACACAATAATCAAGTGATAATTTTAATACGACTATTAAATTTATCACAATAATGAATTTCATAATTCTGATAATGGCAATAATTTTACAAAAATTGATTCTGGCTAAGTTATTAGCAATATAAAATTGTCGTTAAAAATTATTAGGGACAAGAGTATAGTAACAATTTAGTGATAATAAATAATTGTTATATATGTATTTGTATTATCATTATAAATGTGTTCTTAGTGGTTTGTGGTTTGTGGTGGTAATTTTATGCACAATTTTCGTAATTAATAATCATATTGTGATCAAATTATCATTATTGTCACTTAATGTGCATATATATATCTTTATTGATAATTTTAAAATTATCGTTTGATATTTTATTATTGGTATTTTTTCTTGTCGCGATTTATATAAATGGGATTGAAATATATTCGAACCTCGATTTTTCCACTATACAATGAAAAATATTAAACAAGATAATTACAAATATTATTAATTAAACAAATACAAGATGATGTATTACGGGAATTATTTGTTACGTATTATTCCATCCTATTTTAATTTTATCATATATAATCTCATTGCGTAAACCAAACGACCCCTTAAAGAATAGAATTCTTTAGGTTTAATTGCATTTTTAGTCCTCTAATTATAATTATTTAGTACTTTAGTCCTATATTTCATTAGGATGGTAAAATGATCATTTACCATATCTAATTTTGTTAGGACAAAACTAGCAGAATTATGATGTCACTTTGCGTCCAACATTAAAAATTTCAATCAATTTCATTCTAAAATCGTAAAAAAATAAAAATAAACAATGAAGAACTATTTTTACAACTATAATAAATTATAGAATTGAAATGCTAAATAGCTAAAATTATAGGACTGAAAATGCAATTACGTCAATCCTTTTATGATCAAGGACAAAACAACTGCAGAGATTTTCTAACACCAACTATTCTTCATCACTAAATGCGATCCATATGGACAGAACATAAATGTGGTTAGGTTGTCGGCAAAACGGACAAAAATTTTGAGAAGGCTTTATTTTAAAAAATCTACACATTTGAGGAGATGGCATTTATTTTTCTTAAAAGAAATATAAACATAGGAAATAAATCTTCAAAAACTTATACAGATGGGGTAAAAAGAAACGAACATTTAAGACTACTTTGATATTTTTGAACAAATAATTATAATTCATGATTATGTACTCAAAGAAATTATGAAATTTGAGTTCATACACGTCACGCCTTGAGCCCGTTGAACGCGAGAATTGCCTCTAAAAAACCCATCGAATGGGTTTTAAAATTCGACTATGAACAACTCATCGAAAATGTATATTAAAAAATGGATGCGCTTGAATTTTTTAACCAAAACACATTACGTGGAACTTACTCATCAGTTCTTAATCGATGTGGGATGGGGTAACATAATACTGAATTAGGTAAAAAGGAAAAACAGTTAAAATGGAAAAGTTTTGGTTTTATTTTGTCCAAATAATTACCAGCAAATTACTCAAATATTGGCAATCTTGAATGCACATTTGGTCTCCCTTAGGTAACATTCTCAGCTGGAGATGAAATGGCACTCACCATAGCCTGCAGATATTCATAGATATGTTAATATTACTAGTTTCTCAATAAGATATATATATATATATATATATATATACACACGGCAAAATTGCAAAATATGTCCCACAACTTATTATATATGCTATTTTTGTCCCATTATTTTAGCACTCATTAGATTTAATCTTATATAAGTCGCAAAAATTTGCAGTTTCTTGACCACAAATTTCGTTAAATATTTTACAGAGGCAGCACATGATCCGTACATGCTCTGTTTAGTAACTGATCATTGATTCAACGGAAAATTACATGCTCCTTTAAATATTTAACAAAATATGTGGTTGGGACTAAAGTTGAAAGTTTTTGTGACTTATGCATCAAAATATGGTGAATGCTAAAATAATTGGACCAAAATAATATAAAAGATAAGTTGTGGGACGTAAATCGTAATTTTTTTTCATGTACGTACACAACGGGTGACGAGGGTAAGCAAGATAAGACATGTATTAATATCACACCAGATAAATAAAAGCTATTGTAAACACCCCTATGAAGTATACATGCAATATTATTTTACCAAAGGTTAAATATTACGTGCATAAAGCATGCGACCCTCATCAATTACCCCTTTAAGTTAACGAAATTTTCACTTACCCTATATCTTTGGGATAAAGATGATATTGAATTAGTATAAATTATATAAGTACAAAATAATTATTTCAAATTTAATTGTATAAGTAGTCGTATTAAATTAGAAAAATGAACAATATTTTTGTCATTTAACATTAAAATTTGTGTTTCCTTATGAACAATATTAAAGTTCATTTATGTCAAAATTTGCTAGATATTATTCGTTTAAAATTAATTAGAAAATTTTACGAGATCATTCATTTTCCTAATCGCAATAGGGATATTTATACACTCAAATTTGAAATAATTATTTTATACGTACTTAATTAAATTATACTGATTCAATATTAATTTATGAACAATGTAATTGGATAAAATCTAAAAAGTCAAATTAATTATACATTTTATTATAGAGTGGATTAAAATGAATATATCATCATATTAATAGTTAACGGTATCGTTATCCATTTTTATTAAAGTGAAAGGATTATCTCAAAAGATGGGAAAGTAAGTGAAGGTTTCTTTAGGTTAACGGGCTAATTGACGAAGGTGGCATACTTTATGAATGTGAAATGTATTTAACCCTTTTATAAAATCCCGATTGCATCCATATGCAAGATTAATTAGCCAAAATACGCTACCAATAAATTGATTATTTCATATACTACGGCTTAACTACTGTAATAAATCAATATTATTTACTACGATCAAACAAAATAGATACAAAAACTTAAAGTTTAATCAGGTTAATCAACAGTGATTATGGTTTTACGGGTCAAAATATTTGCCACAGGTTTTAATTATAATAAATGTTTTGGTCAAATTTGTTTTATATAACGACTAATAGCCGTTGTTCAATCGTAATTAATTAATAACTGCTATAATTTTTTATTTTTAATCATCGTTGAAATTTAAATTCTTCTAGTGGTATTCCATGTATAGGAGTTTGCTACCTAATTATTTGTAGGTCGTTCACATTAGGATTTCATTCGGATTTTCAAAAATAAAATCATAATTGAAGTATTGCAGATGAATTATAATACTTATGAGATAGTCAAAATATATGATTAATATTATGATGGAACAAGAAATCAAACAATAATTTCAGGGATGTATGAATCGGGTCCCGGATGGGCGGACCGGAATCGGGTTTGGATGAATTAAAGTGGGTCAAATATGAAACGAACTGGATCCGAAAGTGGTCGAAAGCAAGAATTCGAAATGCATTCTTGTCTACGAAAACTTCTACTTTCAGAAAAATATTTTTTCTTAAAAAAAATTGAATATTATTACAAAATCGAAAGCTAAACTACGTAATATTTAGCGAAAAAAATACTTTCGGAATAAGTTTAATTGTTGAAAAACTATTTTGTCGTGATGTATTTAAAAAATATATTATTTTTTTAGTATTAGTACTTTGACAATACAATTATTTAACAATATTTTTTTTTCAATTAGTATGTTTCATAGTTAAATTTTTCTGAGTAGGTACTATTTAAATTATTAAATTATTGAACATCAGTAGAAAAACTAATTAATATTTAATGAAATAAGTAAAACTTGCGTGCTTTCAGAAAATATATATATATTTTTTATTAATTAATCATATTAATTTAATTTATATTTTCTATAGTGTAAGAGTAATATCAGATACTGTAGCAGATAAAGTATTAAATACGTGAAAATTTAAATTTTAATAGTACTAAATTATTCAAATTATTTGTAAACTCCAATATCAGTAAGTAAATTTGAAAAACAAACTAAAAATGGTACATCTGAATTAAAATTATTATAATAAAAGTAAAGTAATTCTAAATTAAAATTCAATTTTATTTACAAAAAAATCAAAGCTGCTATAAGCACGCTCAAAGATGCTTCTAATTTTTTTCTCTAAACTAATTTTTTAACAATTTAGCATCCCAAATAATTCAAATTAACTTTTTTTGACCCAGAAGTTGGAAAATATTTTTCTAGAACTCTCACAAACACTCGCTCAAAACGGTCCGTCGAACCCAAAATAATAATAATAAAAACTAATAGAGATAATATATTAATCAAACCACATATTCATGCTTATAATATTTTAGTCCAGATTAAGTAAAATTAAGATATTAATTTGTATGTTACAGTACCTTTTTCACCGAAAAGCTGATCGAAGGATTGAATTGAAAGAAAATATGAATTTTAGATAAGGGCTAAATTAATAGGGCAGAAAAAATCTTAACAAAAACATATATATATATATATATATATATGTATATATGTCATCGTTTCTAAAATATTTTTTATTAAGGGTAAATTACAGTGACCTCTCTTGAGATTAGGCATAATTACAAATACCTCTTCGTTATTTGAAAAATTACCAATACCCCTCTGATTTTAACAACCGTCTAACAATTAGCCCAATCCGTTAGGTTTTCGTCCATTTTTTGTGGTGAACTAACCAAAATGTCCACGTGGATTAAAAAGTATAATTTTATTTATTTTTTATTTTTTTTATTTTTTATGGGTTGAGTGGATAATTTTTTTATAATTTTTAAAATTTTTTCATACACTCCGTTTGATTTTTTTATAAGTTTTTAATTTTTACAAAAAAATTAAAATAATATTATACGGGCAATGTTGACAATTTCATACCTTTATCCAAAGATTGCATAATTTCATCAAACATCAAGGGGGTATTTGTAATTTTTCAAACAACGAGAGGTATTCGTAATTATATCAAACCTAAGGGGAGGTTGTTGTAATTTTATCTATTTTATCTTTTTATGAAATTATGTAAATAACATAAATTATATATATATATATATATATATATATATAGCACATACATACTACACAAAACACAAAATAAAACTATATATTGCGTAATAAAAGATCTGAACTGAGTAATATATAGCATGGATCACTGGACAAAGATACTTACTCGGATCGACCGTGACAAGCATCGCGGCACCACCAAAATCACAAGTTCCCCCAGCCCTTTTAGTCCTTTGCCAATAGCTATTGAAAGCGTAGGAAGCATGAGCAAGCAGAGTGTCCGGCTGGTAGCACACCCCGTTCAGCAGAATCGGCCCACAGTCGGCCCCTGACGCGCACGCATAGTCCAAGGCCTGCTGCATCACGGAAGACGGCACCATCGGCTTAGCCACGCACCAACCGCCGTGCTCAGGCTTTGTGTAAGGGGACGGTGGCCCAAAAGACGGTGGACTGGGCTGAGCAGGCGGAGGGTATACACAGACCGGAGGGCGATTCGAGGATGCAGGACTATCAATGAGCAGTCCGCCAGCATTTCCAGCTGCGTTTCTCGTTGAGTTTTCAGCTGCAAGAACCTGAGTTTCTGGGCTGATTCGCGTGCCTGGACAACGTTATAATCGACAGAAATCATGAGGCGCTTTCGTGCCAATGTGCTTGAAAGAAGAAAAAAGATAGAAATACTAATCGACGGCCAATGTCTACTAACTTTTGTTGTGGAAAGAAGTATTACCAGAGCATAGTCTGCAGGTGGTGGAGACTAATGACAATGTCCAAAAAACAGCTATAATGGACAGTTTAATACAGTTAATTTCTGAATTCATAACTGAATCAAGAATTCTATTTTTCCTTTTTTTTGTCTCTGCACTCTTAGTTTTAAGATCTATATAGAGTTCTGGCCGTTTTAAGTTGCAGAGTATGGACGAAAGAGGCACAGTAGTTGGAAGTGGAAGAAGGATATAAAGATTGTGACTCTATTGCATGTGTTTGTGCAGAATATGTGCTTTCCCCCAACACAAGCAAAATTCATTGCAAGTTGTAAGCTTTTTCACCTTTTATTTGCTTGCTGTTTCACTCAAATGAGAAGCGAATCAACCAACAAAAAATGAAAAAGAAAACAGGTTTAATGCAATTTATCTTATAGGAATTGGAAATAAGCAAATTACCCTCTTATGAAAAGAAAATAGTAATTTATCCCCCTATGTTTTTCTAAAATGTTGCAATTTAACTTCCGGTCTAAAGAAAATAGGGGGAGGGACAAAATCGTGTTTTGATACCATTAAAAAAGGTCAGGTTTGTTCTTGGTACCACAAATTTTGTAAGTTCGAGTTTTTGTACCATTGAACAAAAAAATAAACATTTTTTGTACCAACATAACGGCACATGGGCCTTAACGGCCGTCAACCCCACAATTTTGGCGGGAAGTCACTTAAAGTTGAGAAAAAGGAGGAAAAAGTGGTCTTCCAACATTCCATTATGTTTTGGTACTATTAAACCTAAAACTAAGCTTTTTTGATCCCATAAACTCATGTGCGGCGCAAAATAAGTAATACAACATATTTCAAAATAAAATATAGAATCCATAAATATCAAGCAAAATATATTGGTTATAAATACACGATTTGAGCTAATTGAAACTTGGTTTGAAAAAAATTTGACAAAACCCACTTGACAAAATAGATGCATTGCGAAGCACAATTTTTTGCTAATTGAAACCTGCCAAAAGACATCAACCTATACAAAAATTCTCTACTTTTTTGTCTACATCTTTCTCTTTCCTTTACAATTAGGTTGTGCCTTTTGAGATGTCATTACACTGCGCAAGTTTGATAAAGTGACATATTTTTTGCCATCATGTATAATGATATCTCCAATATGACCTGTCATGTTCAGGTTAAGGCTGATTAGATACAAAACAGAATTATGATAGCAAGATAAAATTTAATGTGGAATTGTTTACCTTGTGTGGGACGAGAAACAAACCAGGAGGGTGTCCTACCATAGGTGGTGGTGCCCTAATATTGACCCTTGTATGCATGAAACGTGGTGTTGGTACTAAGCATTAATTTGATCTTGTCCCTGTAATATGAAACAACAACATTAACAGCAACACTAGAATATAAACAACAACAACGACACTAACACCAACACCAATATAGAAACATGAACAACAACACTAGAATAGAAACATGAATAACAACATTAACAGTAACCACTTAATTGTAAAAACTTAACAACAATACTAGAATAGAAAAAATAAAATATCAAAACTTTATATTAATAGTAAATAAATGAAAATAATGAAAACTTACAGAGCCATCAGCTTCAAGTTGATTAACTACTTCAGGTTGGCTTACTGGGGGGTAATCTTCATTCACAATCACCTCATCTTGTTGTACAGGTGTTGTTACATGTTGTTCAGTTGCTGCAGCCTGCTCAAACCCATCATCGACTAAGAATTTTTCAGCAAATTTCTTCCACTTGCAACCTTTTGTGGTGTGTCCTACTTGATGACGGAATTTGTATATCCTTTTTTGTGACGTCCGTAGAATTTTTATGTAATTGGTAGACTAATTGGTAATTATTAGAAATCTAGATGTAATTATTAAATAAAATTATAGATTGAATTTGGGATATAATAAAACTTGAACGGATTAAATTGGGGTTCGTTATAATATTTGGGGGCAAATTATAGTAATTAAGAAATTTAAAAAGGATGTAATTGGTATTTTAAGAAAAGTTTAATTAAATATATAAAATAATAATAATACTTCATATATATAAGTAATATATATATATATATATACAAAATGAGGGAGATTTTGATTGAGGCGGTGGGGCCTCTCTTTCCACTTTTCCTCATTTTAAAACATACACACCCTTACACAAACTCACACACACACCGTCATATTCCACACACACTGTCGCACGCACATATTGCCGAGGAGAGAGGTACGGATTTTATTACTTTAATTTATATTAATTTATATAATTATATTATTTAATTAGTTCGTTTATTAAATGTTGATTATATTGAGCGGTGAACTATTTAATCGGAGTATTTTATAATTTTGGCTATTTAAATTAGTGTCGTATTAAATATCACAATTGCTATAAAAATGATATAGTTGGGCAATTAAATTATTTGGTTTGTTAGATTTAATTATCCTTATAGTTAATTTATACAATTCCATCGGAATGATTAACCAAATATGTAATTCTATGTATTGTTGCTTAATTAAATTG
>NC_026160.1:3032105-3041667 GCF_000512975.1 Sesamum indicum
AATTGTTACTATGTGATATGTAATGGTAATGTAGAGATATGCGGGATATAATTATGTGATAATCATATAATTGATTGTTGATGAAATCAAATTGGGAGTCGTTATTGAGAAAGTGATTATTATAGAGAATAGAATGACGATTGTGAATGGAAATAGAAGATGACGCTTACCTAGTTGGAAACACAGTCAATGGTTTATGAAAATGTGATTGATATTGAGATATGAAAAATATGTGAATTAAGCTAGGTACCATGGCGCGTAGGGTACCGGGGTATTCCAGGGCAGCAGGGAATATCCTGTGCTTGTTAGCTACACACTGGGGTGGTGTGGGGGTACCATGTTTGTTGTGATGTCCTGTGCTATATTGCTACACAGCTGAAGTAAAAGAGTGTGGGGATATCACACAACGGGTATCCTGTGCTGTATATGATATGATGATGGCCGGCGAAACCATTGACTGATGTACTCCAGTTAGAGTAAGTGGGGCCCTTAACTAATAAACGATAATGTTGAATACTGTGTCATAGCTTGATTTATAATTGTGAATAGGTATTACTGCTTATATTTGTTGTTGCTATTGATAATGACTGTTAGTCGATGTGACTGCATGTACCTGAAATTGTTGCCTGTGTATATATATAAACTGATCAGCTATACTTATTGAGTAGGCAGCTCATTCCTTGCCACGTACTTTTCAGGAGATAGGTCACACTGACTAGCCACACTGACTTTGAGCGGTGCCGTCGTCTTTATTAGGTGGGTCAGCCGTGACTTCTGAAGCCAAAGTTTTTGATTGTTGGGTTGTAAATATTCTGGTCTTTTATCGGGATTTGCATTTAAAGTTGTGGTATGATTTTTTCTTGAGGTTATGTACACGAGAACATGTAGTGAGGGTAAATATTACTTTTTGGTGATATCTAATACCTTTTGTGATATATATATTGCTGATAAATTAGAATTTATTTTACTGATTCAAATAGAATTACTTATAGAATGAGTTTTGATTAAAGAAAGGATGAAATAGTGATAATTAGATGTAGCGAGTAGGGGGTGCTACATTTTTTCTCTTTGCCTTGGCAATTTGTCGATGATTGTTGCAGGTTTCTTGCCCTTCCAAACCTCGTCAGGTTCCAATCTCCTTGCCCTTGCAGACCTCCCCTTTTTCCTCCTAAAATTCGGAGGCACAGGTGGAATGTAACCAATTTTTCCCCACATTTCTAGTCCATCAAGACGCATAATTGTTGGTGCATATACCTTGCAGAAAGTGTCAACATGATAACACTCGTGCCCAAAGTCATCAGGATCCAAAACTTGTGCAGATATTGTACTCATTGCATGGTTGAATGGGATACCTGTTAAATCCCATGATCTACTAGAACAAGATTTTTCCTTCAAGTCAACTGTGTATCTTGCACCATCAAAACATTGTACCTCATAATGTATGTCGTTAGACTTCATTGGGATACAATCAGTGGGTTTTTTTAGATTATTATGCACAATCTTTTTTATCTTTGGACATAATTTCCTGCCTTCCCACAACCTTTCAGCCTTATCCCTAAGTTGTTGCATTCTGGTCATTACATATTGCTTTATCCACTCCAACATTGTCAATATAGGCTTCTCTCTTGCCTCGAGGATACAACTGTTGAAAGATTCACACAAGTTGTTAAGCAGAAAATCACACTTCGGATAGGTACTAAATGACTCAGCTCTCATTCTCTCTTGCCTCGAGGATACAAATTATTGATTTTCTGACTTGTCACTCGGCTCTCGTTCTCTACACCAATCTTTGTACTTACATACATCTTTTATTCTGCAAGCATTTCGGTAATCACGGAGTAATTCTTAAAACAAGTTGCAGTCTTCATGTTATGAAAATTAAACATCATGTGAATTATGATCTTACGAAGATGATGTCTTAGTAAAACTTAACTGTTGAAGAAACATGGAAGGGAAGCTCTTTAGTATCAGAAGCACATTTGACCAGAAACCACACAGTTACCCTTGAAACAATTCTAAATCTTGCAAAATTCAAAAGTCTTGTTTCTTTTGTATTTTGATAAGAAAATAGTATCTCATTTTGACATTGTTAGTTTCCAATTACTATTCTTAAAAAGAATAATGGAAGAATTGCATCATACTGTCATTTTTAAACTTTTATTTAAAACTTGATGTTACATATTGCCCAACGCCTTAGTGGATGATACGTCGCAAGGGAACTAAATTTATTTGATACTTCAACACAAATCATTTCATGGATAAATTGATCTACTTATGAAGTTACCACGAACAAATTTCAACCATCACCTCTATAGTAAAATCGTGATTTTCAATTCTCAACTTCTAATGTTTAAATATTAGCAAACAACATCTCGCCTAACATGCTACTATAACGGAATGAAACTTGGTAACATCACCAATTAGGAGAATCCCATAGTTGTATAGCTAAAATTGCATTAAAGCAAATATGATTTATACTGGGGATGAAGCACTATAATTATAACCCATTTCAGAAATAATATAACAAATTTAAATACTTAAGCATAAGATAACAAATTTCAAAAAGTACTTAAGACATCAGTATATTCCAAACTTTATTTCTGCACTTCCACATTTGAAGTGTACAGAGCTAATACAACCAAGCAAAGTACGTGAAATATCAAAACTGGGTGCAATTTGCCTCTTCTGTCACGATTTGATAGTTCAACTAAGTCCTTGGAGAGGACAAATATGATAGATATCAAAGATCACACCTATATTTCTTTCAGGACAAGCCAGTAAAAGAACAATCTTTCATTTTGTAATATAGTTTAGTTTTAAAATATCAGCAAATTGTACATCATAAGAACCGCAAGTAGGAGTAGAGAAGTATATGCCTCCCTAACAAGACAAAGACTTATTGTTTCTATAAAGCATAAAAAAGATACCAGACATTGGTAGCATATGAAGTACCTAGTTGTTCTCTGAGATAGATATCCAAATCCCACATAAGGTACAGGGAATTCAATTTTTCAAATTCATCTTTTTATACAGAGAACTAAAATATGCTAAACCATAGGGTCTAATGTATAAAATGCTTTCTGTTGTAGAAGACACCAAAGGCAAAGGGACATGGGGAGTGATAGAACAATGTCCAAGATGTAAGTAAGAACCTCAAGAAGTTTTTAGTACTAAAGAAATGAGTTTAGACGAAGCTCGAAAACATGACATGACAAATCTAACAGCTAATGGAGCAGATCTTCAATGTGAACCGATTTAATACTAGTCAAGAAAACTGTTTGGCGCCACACGGCAAACACATTTGGCAGTATTGAAAAGTAATCAATTCTTAGGCTATGTAAAAGACGCCATGAAATCAAAATGCAGAACTCTTCTCCTAAAGCCAATGGTACAATTGATTGGACTCCAAATCCTAGTTTAGAGACAAAGGTAACTATTATCTAATCTAACTACAAAAGTTTAGAAGAAGAAAAAAAACTCACCATAATCGGGCACACCATTTGACACCAATGAATTGAGTCGAAGGATGGGCGTCAACGCCATTTCTTCAAATCAACCACAAAGACTAGTCTCCCGCTCTCGGATTCAGATTCTCAATCACACATTTGGCTTAATTTTCGAATTTAGCTTCTATTTTGAGGTTAGAGTTTTCAAAAGGGGGATTCTTCTTTGGAGGTGTGAAAGAGGGTTCTGCAGTTTTGCCCGTTTCTTTGGTCTTTAGAAGTCAAGAGACATTGGCATGTGATTTAAAGGGATTTGACGGCTGTTAAGACCCATGTGCCGTCTGCTGTTCAGTTGGTACCAAAAATATTTATTTTTTGATTTAATGGTACCAAAATCCGAACTTGCAAAGTTTGTGGTACTGACCTTAGATGGTACCAAAACACGATTTTGTCCATTTTCTAAAATGAAGCAATTTAACTTCCGATCTAAAGTGGTAAATTACTTCTATTTTAAAAGACATAAGCAGGTAAATTGCTATTTTATTTTTTATAGAAGATAATTTCTTTATTTTTAATATTCGAGAATTGCCTGCATTTTTCCCAGAAGAAAATTGTAGATAGTTCTAGAAAATATAATTAATTACCTTCCGGTCTAAAGAGATAAATTATTTATATTTTAAAAAAACATAAGTAAGTAAATTCTTATTTTATTTTTTAAAGGGGATATTACAATATTCGAGAATTGCCTGCATTTTTCTCAAAAGAAAGCTGTAGATAGTTTTAGAAGATATAATTAATTAACTGTCAAATACTATATTTTGTTTATGTAATAACAAGAGTATGACATCTCGTGACGCATGTTTCGGCCAATGGATGCAACAGGCCGCCGGCCAAACTTCCGCGACAAACGGTGGGCTTCACAAAATTTTAGCATTGCTTAGGGTCTTAGATGTTTTTGTCATTTTCACGTGTAAATACAAATGTATTAAGTAAAAAATATTATAAATTAATAATATTGGGATCACATAATTTTATTAATTTAAAGAAGTATTAATGAATTAATAAATTAATAATTTATTAATTTAATTTATTTTTTTTTAATTCAAAGAACTTGAGATTTGCTTTTATATGATGTTCATATAGTGACTACACTAGCTACGTTGGATAGTCACTATCTTTAATTTAAGTCATTATCTATTGGATTACTTGAGTGAAAATAATATCACTATGTTTGGTTTCATGTTTTCGTATTTTTTGAAACAAGATAAAATACACCGAATGTTTATTTTTATATTTTTATATTTTATTTGTGTGTTTTTTTTTTCAATTTTTTATATATATAACATATATATACTTATATATAATATAAAAGAGACATGATTTGACAACAAATAGTGAATTTTATTTCTCAAAAATACAACATTAAACATACAATATTTATATACATATTTACATATAATATATATATATATAAGAGATATGATTTGACAATGAATAGTGATTTTTGTCTCCCAAATCTCAACATGAAACCTACACCACTTATTTTAAAATATTTTAAATTATCTCAAAACACAAATCCAAACATACCATCTATCTTCAACACACACTTACTTATCTCTATTTTTCTCTCTCTATCTCCAAAACACAAAATAAAAACACTCAAAACACAAATCCAAACACTACGTATATGTTTAGAGGTCCAAAGCTAGAAGAAATTGTAGCTAGTATTGTTGAAAATCCTATTCAGAATAAAACTAAAGATGATACAATGTCTTTGCAACCAATTATGCGGAAGAAAGCACTGGTAATGACAACTCTTTCTAATTTTTTGTTGTAGTATGGAAACAAAATACCGGAGTTTTTGGTTGCAGTAAGGAAAGTTAGAGATGAAATACATACAGCTTGATTAAATTTTAAGAAGAACCAAACAACAATAGAATCATATTTTACTAAGTTTGTCCTAGTTATACAGTATTTTATAAAATTATTAATTTATAATATTGAAGGGACCGTAAATTTATATAATGGTCTTTCAAAAATCTTATTAATTTAGACCTTAGGCCTAATTCATGATCGAGAAAAAATATTATATTAGATAAGTTATTCCGCTACAAAAAAACATGAACAATGGGGGGGGGGGAGGTGGTGGGTCTTTTGGAGAAGAAGAAGAGTGAAAAAAAATCTGCTAAGTGTGACTTTTATATTATGGTCGTTTCGAAAATCAGTACAAAAAGAGTTCCAACATTTGCTTGACTGTTACATATATGTAGTTTTTTTATTGAGAAACCATATAAAAAGCCATTCCAAAAAGAGTTCAATAACTAATATTTGCCCTTCACCTAAACAATATTGTATTGACATTGCGTATGTAAAGTCGTTCCAAAAGGAGTTCCAACATTTAAATATATTTTTTCATAAACCAAAACAACATCATATCAACTAAGTCATTCATAAACCTGTTTCAAAAGGAGTCCCAAATAAATAATTTATTTTTCAAAAAATGTAGAAATTAATAAAAATCCATACTGGACAACTTGATATTGAAGAAAAGTATCCATTGTATGGAACGATGCAAATTTGGTAAAAAGAATTGAAATTGGGATTGATATATGTTCAAAAGATAAAGTAAATTTATATATTCATAATTGTTAATATTAAATTGATGTAATTATCATCTTACATTATTGTACTGTATAGCTTAATCGGACCATCAAAATTTAGACAAAACCATTAGATATGATCAAACCGACTTAAAAATATATTCGATGAAGTTTTGGACTAATTTGGTGCATGGATCTTGAGAAATCGTATTCGGAGTATAAGAGTAGTTTTTTAATCCTGTGCGTCACTTAATCAGGCCATGTGATTTAAATCAAACCGCCAGATGTAGTCAAATGGACATAATCTTATTTTTATTTAATTTTGGTATGAATCCAATGGACGGATTTTAAGATATCGTACCTTACAACATAAGATTTGGAATTTTAACACCAATTGTAACGGCTTTTTAAATGAAAATAATATTAATGTATTTGGATATGGTCTTTATTACTAATCTTGGAACGGCCATTTAAAATTTGAAAACCCTCCAAATTTTTTTGTTTTTCTATAAAACGAATTCATCGGGCCGATTTTTTGGAACGGCCTTCTAAACTCGATGTTCCAAAAAGTTTCAATTTTCCTCCATATTTTGAGCTAGCGCCCAAATTTGGAACAATTTTTATATCTCTAATTTTAAATTGATGGGCGTTCCAAATTTGGAACGATTTGTAGCTCTCTTTACATATTACGATTTAAAACAGTTTTATTTACGGCATTTGGAACGGCTTCTTGTTTTTTCAAGTAACCATTGCAAATCTAACAAGACCATTCAAAAATTATTGTAATTTTTCAATGGACAAAACTTTGTCCGGTTGTTTGTAACTGTCAATATGTAATAAGTATTTGGAATGACTCTTCTACTGATTTTGGGACCACTATCTTTCAATTCAATAAAAGTTGTTACAAAATTCTCACCTATTCCAAAAGTCGTTCCAACTTGTTACGGTCTAGATTTTGTAACTGGTTTACCTATATGACCATTTTATAACGGTATTTGTAACTCCTGTGGTGTTCCAAATATATGAAATTCAGCCGGACAAAACCATGCGTCAGCAAATCTTATCCATTCCAAATTTGTTACAAAAGCCATTTATATGTGGCTGTTCTAAAAACGCCGTTACAAATCCCCCTGTTTCTTATATTGTTAATTTATTGAGTATTAATTTATAGAAGTATACTATATATATAGGATCGTGTGCCTCCTCAAGTGCAATTTTCAACTTTTCAATATTTATGTTGTTAGGAGAATTTTTCTTTTTAAGACTATAATAGGGGAGAAGAGGTATTTGAAGTTTGGTGATGGTGTGCTTGTTACTGCCCTCCAAAGGATAGACCTTGCTCTAGCAATTGTTGTACTTTGTATTATGCTGCTTTCAATTGATGCAATCAGTTTCTTAAAATTATCGTTCACTCAGTTTACTATAGTTATTGTTATATTACTATTTCTATATTGTCCCTATTGCTATATTTTTGTGTTGTGGGAATTCAATTTATTGCTTTTCAAGTAAAGCGAGTCATTTACTATTGGATTATGTAGATCTACGGTACCCTTTTACACGTCTTGCAAAATGCACCCTCCGAACAAGGTAGGTGCATGTAAAGATGATTGTCAACAAGAAGAAGTTTTGATTTTATTTCTAACTCATTGAGCACATTTCTAGTTGAATGGTGCATTCTTTTTCAACAAATTCATCAGAGGTTTCGCAACTATAGAGAAACTCTTTCCAAATCTTCTATAACAATCAGCTAATCCCAGAAAATTCTAGATTTCCGACACATTTTTAGGTGGCTCCCATTCTAAAGTAGCCTTAACTTTTGCCGGATCAGGTTCTACCCTTTCTTTTGAAACAACATGCCCTAAAAAAGTAATTTCCTCCATCCAAAACTCAAATTTAGCGTACAACTATTTCTCTCTCAAAATCTGTAAAATTGTCCATAAATGTTGTTCATGTTCCTCATGACTATTAGAATATATCATAATATCATCAATAAATACAATCACAAATGGATCGATGAATGGTTGTAACATCTTGTTCATCAGAGACACGAAAGCTGCAGGGGCATTCGTCAACCCAAATAGCATAACAATAAATTCATAGTGGTCATACCTGATCCTGGAAGCTGTCTTTCGGATTGACTCATCTTTAATCCGCAGTCGCCAATACCCGACCTCAAATCAATTTTAGAGAACATAGTGGCACCCTTTAGCTGATCAAGCAAATCATCTATCCGTGGCAGAGGGTACTTGTTCTTGATTGTGATTCAGTTTTGTTGTCTATGATCGACACATAATCTCATACTCCCATCCTTCTTCTTTACGAATAGTGTTGGGGCTCCCAAGGTGAATATTAGTTTATGCTTGTTGTTCGTTCTGGCTGAATCTCGCTGGTTCTGCTAATTCTGTTGATGAATTTCGCTGCTGTTGCTGTTGAATTTTGTTGTTAGATATTTCTCTAACAGGAATTAGGATTAGACGTACGACATGTTACGAGAGGCTAATGGAGCGGCTGATTATCTTGCGAAGGACGTCGCATCTCGACAATTGACTCGGGTTATGTATCCGGAGGACATTATGGGAGTACTACGAGGCATTATCAGACTGGATAAACTGAGCACTCCCTACCTTCGCCGGTGAGCTTGAGTGATGCTTTGAGATTGATTTTTGGTCGGGTGTTGGGGAAGAGATTGGCGGGGGCATTACGCAGCAAGTCAGAATTGGATAGACTTTTGATCATCATTGATTTTGCACATAGATTAGAATTTCTTTGATTAAAAAGGTAGTAAGTACTCCTCATTTACTGTTTTTGAATTGTATACTCTATAATTTTTCTGAGGTAATAAACAGGTGGTAACCCAGGTAATTCGTTAGGAAAAAACATCAGGAAATTCTCTCACCACTAAAACATCTAATACACCAGGACTAGCTTTCATGGTATCGTGTACACTAGCTAAGTACGCCTCACACCCTCCTTTAATTAAATTAAAAGCAGTGACAATGTAAATTAAACAGTTAGGTATCACATTTTGTCCACCACTATAACCGTCTTCATCTGTCCATTGACTTCTAGAATCCCCTCTTTTGCTTGACAATCCACTAAAGTCTGATTACTAGCTAACTAGTCCACCCCAGAATAACATCAAACTCCTAAGGTTTATTACAATCAAATTTGCATAAGAGTGACACTCTCTACTATTGGGTAAGATCTCACCATCATATTCACTAATACAATCCCACCAGCAGGCGTAGACACGTATAAGTCGTGTCCAAATAGTTTTATACTAGCATGCACACAAGATGAAAAATTATGTGATATAAATGAACAAGTAGATTCTGGATCAATCAAACACATGTGCACTAGAATCGCTAATAGAGAAGGAACCAGTGATAACCTCGAGTGTTGTAGGAGCTTGTTCTTTTGTAATTGCATACACCCTTGCTTGTGGTTGAGATTGACTATTTTGTCCTATTGATATCATGGAAATATTCCCGCTACCTCGCCCTCTACTCATACCTGCTC
>NC_026160.1:3041754-3127783 GCF_000512975.1 Sesamum indicum
ACACTGCTAAACTCTGAAGTTTGAGGTCCTCTGGTATATCTCTCCATGTAGGACAGTCCTATATGTCTTGTTTGATGGCAAAGATAACATACAATCGGTTGGGCTCCCGAACATTCACCAGTATGTCTCCTACCGCAATTGGCACAAGAAGGAATAGATCTTCCACTAAATGATCTAGTTGGACTTTGTCTTCCTCTAAATCCAACCAAAGTAGGCCCGCCTCTACTCGAAGACACTGAAGGAAACCTACTAGTCTGACCCATTCGTCGGCCTCTATACCAACCTCTCTGCGATCCAGAACCCCTAAAGGAAACTACACCACTTTATCCTTATGTAGGATTCAGGTTACCTGTCAATTTCTTCTATATAGCTACAGTAGAACACCTTTCTGTGGATGTCTCTTCTGCTCTAAGTGCCGCTTCCAGCAGCGCACCATAACTCGGAGGTTTAATTGCTATTCTCCCGAATCTCGAGTCTCAATCCTCACTCAAATTCATCTCTCCTCAATTCATCGATTCTCACCTCTTTTAGAGCATATTTTGACAACCTCACAAATTGCAACTCATACCCAGCAACGGATAACTCATTTTGCTTCAGTTCAAGGAATTTAACTTTCTTACGATTTCTGTAGTCCGACAGAGTGTATTTGTCAGCAAATTCTTTCAAAAAGGCATTCCAAGTTAAGGTGATTGGTCGATTCTTGCTCCTTGGAACTGTTTCCTACTGATCTAAGGCATCTTTCTCCAATAAGGACAATGCGTACCTCAACTTTTGCTCAGAATTGCATTCAATTCGATCTAACATTCTTTCCATGTTTCTCAACCATTCTTCTGCTTCTACAGGGTCAGTTGTACCCGCAAATACCTTCACCCCATGTCTCCTCACTATTTCATAATTTTTATCAATAACTGCATCCTATGATTGGAGTTGTGGTGGTGGAGCCATCTCTGCATCATTTCTAGGAACTGTTGCATAAAAGGTTTTATTTCTGGTTGTGGGCCATTTCTATTTTGGGCTTCTAACCATGATGTTCTAATACATGATCATGATCCTGCACAGACTCTAATAACTCAGTTAAGCTAGTAGCATTTTCAGTTGACGCTTCCATCCTATATGAACTTTACGTATAATATCACATTTCGTCTACTATTCCTAGAAAATCTAATCCCTGCCCTGATACCACCTAATGTAGCATCCTCTATTGCTACTACGACTATATCTCCCCTAAACATCA
The DNA here is from genome assembly GCF_000512975.1 of Sesamum indicum. Classification (NCBI taxonomy): domain Eukaryota; kingdom Viridiplantae; phylum Streptophyta; class Magnoliopsida; order Lamiales; family Pedaliaceae; genus Sesamum; species Sesamum indicum. The sequence goes on from NC_026160.1 coordinate 3,042,989, forward strand.
TACTTAAAATAATCCCTGCATCTATATATATAAATATGCACATAATCAATATGCAGATATAATCTCAACGTCACAACAAACACAATCAACCTACAATATTATACATATACGCATATATCAAACGCCACAAAGTAATCCATCACAAGTAGTTTCCCCACTTTTAATTCCTCTTTATACAACCAAAATGTGATTTGTATTTTAACTGACAATGAGGAGAAAATTGCGTACTAGCCCGACCTAACTGAATATAGTGTTTGGACCTAACCTTCGACAGGTAGACACCTCAAGATCAACTCTTGAAAAAAAAATATCAACAAAGGAATGAGCCAACAGCTCAGTAAGTAAATAACCAGTCCTATCTACCTATGTATATCAAACATAGCCCAAACAACATAAGCAAGCAACACGCATAGAATATAATCAATTTAATCCCAACATAATCAATTTTATTGCACCACATAGCCAACTTGCAATAAAATAATCAATTAAACTCCTTTTTTTTTCCTAATTTACTTACCAGAAGGTGATATAGTATTTTTTTCATCAACTCAATCTCATCATTGTATAAGTTCAAGTGAATCCCCTTGACAGCCGACTCGTCAATCTTATTTTGCATCACAACTATTTTAATGCACATCATAGCTCTTTTATGACGCATCATAGCTCTTAATTGATTGAACCTAAGGGTTAGAGCCCTTAATCTCGTAGCCAAAGTGCTAGCATATGCGACCTTCAAAACTTTTCATAACTCGTTAGCCACTGGATACTTTTCATATTCATGGATCAGATTATCGTGCATGCAGTTTAACATAGTAAAGCGCGCACTCATATCTTGTTCCAGCATTGTATGCGTCTAATTCGCGACGAGATTGGGCAGTTTGTCCATTTGCAGGCTCTATCACCTCAGCCATGCTAGTGGTGAGATGATCAAGAATCTTTTTGTGATACGGAAAATACTGAATTTTCCTATGCCACATTGCATGGTTTCGACCATCTAATTTGCTACTACCATGAAGCTCAAAAAAAGCTAGTTCTTCGTTATTGTATTACATGTGCAAGTGTGTTAGGTACCATTCTATAATTTTATTCTGAATCCAAGTAAATATTATTATTTTCCTTAATTCAATGGGATCGAAAATTTCACATCCTTGCTAATAATCATCTCCCAAAGAAATTAAGATCATAATAAGAATTACCAATTCAAGAATAGAATTGCATTTTGTCCAACAACAATAAAACATGCTATAATTAATATGAATAAGTTGAATTTTGGTCTTCATGTCAAAATAATCTTATAGTCTATGGTAATAATTAACGAAACATATCCCAAAAATTACATGGCCTCGAAAATGGGCTGCAAAATACATATCCGATACAAAAATAACATTTATTCGCGACTACTACATCAATCTAAAGCAAAGGGATACCATATTATCACCTCCATAAATTATTTTGAACAACAAAAAAAAACAAATAACGTACATTATTCATGAGCACCCAAATGTTAACTCATGTTCCAATTAAAACAAACACATATAAGCATGATTTGCAATCACCAAGAGATGCAACAATAAGGAATGTTATTTCCTAAGCCATATTTAATCTTTGATAGAAAAATAAATAATATTGAAACTTAGAAAAATGACCCCCAAGAAAAGGTCAAATAATTTCATGAAATTGAAAACTTGATACTGATTTAGGCTTTAAAAAAGCACGAAAACAAAATATATATATATATATATATATATATATCTATAAAGTCAGCACGGTCAACCTTTGGTTAATGCAATCAACGCACAGTCAGTGCAATCAGCATGGTCAACCTTAAAAATTTCTTCAACGCAGGTCAATTTTCCGACAAGAACTTTGAAAAAATCAAATTAAATACATTTCACATCCATTTTTAATGAATCAAATACCGTTTTGAACCTCTTTTTTCATGCTCAACAATATGGCATAAAAATATGCATGTTCAAACAGTATATTTAGGCTCGATTTTCTGTGAAAAGAAAACTAATTTGCAATTAGCATTTGATTTACCAAAATAAATATTCAATCATTTTCTACCAAATTTGAACCATGTGTCTTCACATTAAGATCTATTCATGATAGAAAAAAGAATTCGAAAAAAAAAATTAATAAATAAACAAATGGGTTTTCAATTTCAAAAATACCCAAATTTATTAAACAAAATAATTTTCACTAAAAAGGGAATACATCATTCATATGTAATCTCATGAATCATCAAAAATTATTCATGGCATAAAATTAAATACATACATGCTTGTTTATATATATGAAGCGAGTACAAGTCTTAACGGTTTTGATACCACTTTTGAAAATTATAGCATATAAGTATCACATAATTAATACACATTGTACGTTAAAGGGTTTTGATAATTACCTCAATAGTTTAGTTTTGAAACCTGCAGCGGAATGAATTGAGGAACCCTGAATCTCTACGACTTGCCTACAAGCTTCCAAGCAATCCCTTAGACTTACAAGCACGTTCTTTGTTACCTCTTTGGATCGACACTCTCTTCTCGCCCTCATGGATTGCTACAAGAGCTATCCACCCAAATTCACACGCCTTAAATCCTTGGAGACTTTGGTGATATTAAGAGAGACTAGAAAGTATTTTCGAAAAGGTTTTATGTGAGAACGCACGTAGTATGAATTGTGTTTGTTGTATCCATAGAAACACCTATTTATAGGTATGTACAAGAAGAGTTCTGATCCCACATAAATTTGGAAGACTACAAATACTGTACCAGAAGATGTCTCGTCCAAGAAGGAGTCTTCCCAACAAAAATTTTGAGGCTATAAAACTCTATAAAATATAGATGTATATCTAATAAAAAAGAATATAAGTGACATATGGGGGTTGAATTGTACAACCAACTAAGATAGTTGATATAGAAAAGGGTCAAATGGTAACCCAAAATGATGATGAAAATTCGCAATTTTTGAAAAATTTAATTATTTTAAGGGTAAAATACTTTTGCTCCCTAAATTATTTTTGATGTAATATTCACCCTTCTAAATTAATAAATGTAATACTTACTCCTTTGGTTGGATAAAAATGCCTTCATACTTTGAATAATTATATTATTTTCAAAATATTTTAGCATTTTGCACATTAAATCGTTACAAAATTATTTTTTAATTAATTTTTTAATAAGAAAGAATTTAATTTAAGGTGGAGTATAAATTAATATATATATATATATAGTAGATACACTAAATATAATATAACCAACAACACATATATGCTTTTTAAAAGAAATTGACAAATATATATATTTAACCAAGTTAAATATATTAATAAATAAATAAATAAATATAAATATTTTATTATTTTTTTAAAGAAAATATATTAAAAAAGTTCGATATGTAATTACTCAGTTTTATCTAAGCGATCAATAGATAGTTAATAACTTAATTTTATTGCCAAATTAATAAAATCTTTTATAATTTATTTTTTGTGTTTTTATTGTATTCATTTATTACTTAATTTTGAGTCTGTAAAATATAATAAATTTAAATTATTTAACTCACTAATTTATATATATACTATTTTATTATTATTAAAATATAGTTTTTTCAATTAAGAAAATTTTAGTTAAGTTTAAAATACGAAATTGTTAAAAAAAATCTTTGAACTATATATAAATATAAAAAGGGCAATATTATTCAAAATTTTAATTATAATGAATAAATATTATATTTTTTATTTTAAAATTTAAATATTATATTAAAAATAGTTTAGAGGGGCAAATTGTATTTTATCCTTATTTTAATAATATTGGATATTCCAGTCATTTGATAGGCTCCATAATTGATCCCCACATCATATCTACAATAATTAAATTAAATAGTTTTACTGATTTTTATCTGGATCGGAGCTTATAAGTTATTATTTTGTTATTTTAAAAGCTTACAAGCTCTTTAAAATAAATTTAATAAAATTATATGTATTACCCTATAATTTAAAAAAATTATATTTAGTACCCTTAATGTTTGTTTCTATCAATAAATAAACCTCTCTGTTAGACAAAATTAATCGAATTTGCTAATATTAGCTAAAAAGCCGAATGAAAATTTTGTATTTATCCTTGAATAACTTGTTACTAAACTATTACAGGTCTAACAAGTATTTTCCGACCAAACTATACTTATATATCTTTACACGATAATGCATGTAACGTAACATATCTTCACCTTTATAAGGGTAAATTTTGTTAAGAAAAGATTTATTTAATCTATTATGAATGAGTAATAAATCAATCGTGAGTAAATATGAATTTTATTCAATTTTTTGCTGGTATCAACAAATGGGGTGAATTTTTATTAACGAAATGATTTATTTGTTACACCGAACTTCAGGGAGTGCATGGGGTGAATTTTTATTAACGAAATGATTTATTTGTTACACCAAACATCAGGGAGTGCAATGTAATTGTCCATATATATTACTAGCACTGGTTATTAATAGCAAGCTTATGGTAATAACTTAGTGATAAAAAAAATATTATAGTTGACTATTATGATAATTTGTATTATCACTAATTTTCAGTAGTAACAAATATAAATCTTAAATGCAGCAGAAATTATTTACTTGGATTTCTTATTGAATAAAATGATAATTTTATCATAATAATTCTATTGTCACAAGATTAATATATGTCTTATAGAGATCTTAAAAATTATTATTTAATATTTATCCCTGACACTACATTTTGTTGTGGTGAAATGATGGGCGGGCCAAATTACCGGGTTCGGATTTTGATTTTAGGACTCATCTGGTTCGATGAGGGTTTAATAATACTTAAAAATATATTTAACTTATTTAACTTTTACTTAGTGCAAATATTTATAAAAATAAATTATATATTTAACATAATAATAACTTATTAAATACTTAATAACAACTTCTTTTAAAAAAAATATGTTTATCAATCAAAGAAAATGAGAATTTAATCGACTTTTGCGAGTTAGATTAGTTGGCTTGAAGCCGAGTCGGGTGAGAGTGGGTTTGAGACGAGGCGAAACAAATCTCTAATCTAATAGAGGTGGGTCGAGGCATATTCGAAGCTAGATTAGGATAGACTTCAGATCTTATAAATATTAAGTGGAATAAGAGGTGAATAGAAATTTATCCCCTTGTGATATTGAAAATGAATATATTTTCTCATTATGAAAAACATATAGCAATTTACCTCCTTATATTTTTTAAAATGAAATAATTTACCTCCTTATACAGGGAGGTAAATTGCTTCATTTTAAAAATTATAGGAGGTAAATTGTTCTCCTTTAAAAAATATAAAGAAATAAATCGCTATTTATTTTTGCATAAGAGAGTAATTTGCTTATTTACGATATTAGGAGGGAATTACTTGCATTTTTCCCGTGAAATAAGTCTCGAGTTTAATAAAACAAGTGGTAAATTGGTCTATTTGGCATTCTTGGAAAATTATTTTGTTCACCATCAAGTGTAAATAAGTCTCTCATTTTCATTTGTTTTTCAAGAAGCAATAAGTTTAATTGTTTAATAACCTAATTAATAATTAATTAAAGATGGGAAATAACATAATCAAGTACAAAAATGAGCAGAAAGTGCGGGAAAGAGCGGAGTCTGAGTAGGCAACCATATGAGGTTTCGAGCCCATTTCCCTGACGATGAGCAAAAGGGCAAACCATTTGGAGATGGAGGCTGAAATTGAGCAGCTTGTCAGCATGGGTTTCCCTACTGACCTCGCCGCCCAAGCCATGGCGGCCGCCGGCGGGAACCTCCTCAAAGCCACCGATTGGCTTCTCAATCAGAATAACCACCACCACCCTCCGATTGCTCAAACTCCCACTCCCCCATCATCCAATTCCAGCCCTCCCGTTGTCCAACCCAAGATCAATCGCTTTTTCCACTTCCACCCCAAGAAAGACCAGACCCAACAAGAGTCCGAAGAGATTGAGGGAGATGAACAGTCCCACTCGTTGGTTCATCCCAGAAAGCGTCAAAAATTGGCTGAAAATCAAGAAAATATCCAGAAACCCTCTCCGGAACCTCCGCCCCCGCCGCTAGCGGAGAGAATGCGGCCGCGCGTGCTCGACGAAATAGTGGGACAGGACCACCTCCTGGCAAGAGACGCCCTCCTCCGCTCGGCGATCGGCTGTGGCCGCCTCCCCTCCGTCATCCTTTGGGGCCCACCCGGGACCGGCAAGACCTCCATCGCCAAGGCCATTGTGAGCTCCTGTGGCGGCTTTGGATCTTCTTCCTACCGATTCGTTTCTCTATCCGCCGTGACTTGTGGGGTAAAGGATGTCAGGGAGGCTGTGGAGGAGGCCAGAAAATCGAAGTTGAAAACGAGCAAAAGTACTGTTCTTTTTCTTGATGAGGTCCACAGGTTCAACAAAGCGCAGCAGGATTCATTTCTGCCCGTAATAGAAGATGGGAGTATAGTGTTCATCGGCGCCACCACAGAAAACCCGTCGTTCCATCTGATAACGCCGTTGTTGTCCCGCTGCAGAGTTTTAACCCTCACTCCATTGAAACCCCATCATATAACAATGCTAGTGAAACGAGCCGTTTTTGATGAGGACCGGGGACTGGCTGCAAGCCTAAAGCGATTGGTTAAGTTCGAAGTAGATGATGATGCAACAGAGTTTTTATCTTTGCACTGTGATGGAGACGCCCGGGTGGCGTTGAACGCCCTTGAGGTCGCGGCCACGACTGCCTCTGCACGAGCCAAAGAATGTAACACCGATGAGGATTCTCGGGTTTTGGTTGTGGTTTCTGTAGATGAGGTTAAAGAAGCATTGCAGTGCAAGCATTTGGCCTATGATAGAGCCGGGGAGGAGCATTACAACCTCATAAGCGCCCTCCACAAGTCAATGAGGGGGAGTGATGCCGATGCAGCTATTTATTGGCTGGCAAGAATGGTGGAAGGAGGTGAAGAGCCGCTCTACATTGCACGTCGGCTCATTAGGTTTGCGAGTGAAGATGTGGGCTTGGCTGATCCCCAAGCTCTAACCCAGGCCGTTTCTTGTTACCAAGCATGTCATTTCATAGGGATGCCAGAGTGCAATGTTATACTTGCACAGTGTGTCGCATATTTGGCTCTGGCACCTAAGTCGGTTGCTGTATACCGAGCGATGGGATCTGCACAGAAGGTGGTGAAGGAATCGATAGGACAGAATGAGGGGGTGCCGCTCCATTTGAGGAATGCACCGACAAAGCTAATGAAGGATCTTGGTTATGGGAAGGGATATATATATCCTCCTGATAATCCTGACTCGTCATCACAGGCGTATCTGCCTCCGTCACTTGAAGGTTACAAATTCCTCCATTGGCCATAGAAATTCGAAGGTGTCTTGTAGTCGTATAGGACGAGGTTGTGATACTTAGTTTTTGTTATTTTAGATGTGGTCTTGTTTTCATGGAGCTGGAATGCTAGGAAGAGATGTGCCTGATCAAGACTTCAATCTATGAGTAGTTTTGTTCAGTGAATGGATTGATGTACACAAATATGAAGCATGTTAACTTGGAAGATGGTTTTCTTTGAGTACAAATGGGGGTTGGGGACAACCATAAGTTTGGTTGAAACAAGCCAATAGCTTATGGTTGGAGACTGATTGTACTCCAAGGCAAAAGAAGGGCTTTTGTACTTGTAGTTCTCAACATGGAAACAAATATCTTTGACACGTGATTGGTCAATTTTTTAAAATATACATTAATTATATTACAGTTATTATGTAATTTGTTCAAATCCAACTAACGATCACAATGAATGTGATATGCGAGCAAACACTTAAATAATTCTGTTTCAAATTTCATTATCTCATTGAAGAAATTACAAAGTTAATTCAAACTTAGAGGGTATATATGCTTTTCAAAATATCTCATTAGATTTGAAAGCTTCTAGTAAACAGTTGGATAAGGTCTTCTCTAAAGAGCTTATAAATTTTAAATAAGATATTAGAATTTTATAAACTCTTTGAAAAATAAAAAATACAAAGAAAATAGAGCAATCCATTGTTATTTTAAGATTTTTTAGTTTTTTTTTTTCTATTTTAACATCTTGAGAGACGAAAACACCTAAAGCTAGCAGCAGGGCGACTATGCTAGATTTAACATCTCTAAACTTTTAAAAATATCTCACAAGATATATGAACTCGTAATATGTTCTGAATAAATTTAGCTACACACCGTCTTAATTTGGAAAGAAAACGTGAAAATGAACAGAAAAACATAAAAGCAATTTTTCATTATCTTATCCTTTCTTACAATGCATAGTTTCATTATATGGTTCTATCATATGCTATGGTGAATCACATTTCATTCCTGGTATAAGAAAGAGAATTCTGAATTCCGAGAAAAGATGAAATAAACCAAAGAGAACTTCTGACAAATTGAGGTTTTCCCTTTGTCACTTTGCTGGTAACATCCGTTAGATCAAGACAACTATTTGTACACTCGCCATCGAATGATGGTAAAAAGGCAAATTACAAGAGATACAGAAAATAATAAAAAAAAAAAAACAGAAGGTCACTTATCTCAGGACAGATTTATATACCCTTTCCATCTAAATTACATTTAGCTAGTTCTAGGGAAAGCAAGCAGAGTCTGCCGTCTATGGACATCCCTAGCAAAGCTCATACGAGTAAGTATGAACGAAAGTGATGGTGAAAAATAACTCCTTGAATTTTGTTGCAATGGAGTTGGCCATCACAGTAAGGAACAGATTTCAACCTACCACTTCTTCTGAGTTGAGAAAAATGTAGTTTCTTAGAGTTGTAAAACTCCCGGATCACTATGAAACAGAATTTTCAAAAAGTTGCTAATGCTATATATACAAATGGGATTTTATCAAGAATTGCCAGCAACCTCTGCTGCACGTTGCCTCATCATTTCCATAACGGCAGCTCTTCGTCGTGAATCAGACTGCTGTTGCAGCCTTCTCATATGCTCCTTCAAGTCCCTGCATCAATCGTGAGAGAATTTAGAAGCATGATTTTCCACACTAAAGGAAAGATGGTAGAGGAGAGAGCAGGGCACTGTCGATGTAGCAAGAGGATTTTTAGAACACACCTGCAACGAGGTACAGTGCACTGGGATTCTTTGCATGCTCGAGCATGAAGCTGAAGGAGGTACCACATTTTCTTACACAAATGACAACCTCCAGAAGCACGTACTTTGCACAGCATACCATGGCGGAAAAGTCCCTTCACTTTGCGACAATTTGGATACTGGCAATGTGGAGATCGACATTGAGAAGCATGCACCAGGAGATCAAGCATTTTCCTAAGCTGCAAGAATGAATAAAAAATTTCATTTCATGAAATCTGAGCCAAGAATTTAATGCTTCCATGGATAGGTCATGTAAACAACCACGCGAGTTATTAACCATCTCGACTTTGATTTCATGATTGTTCAAGCACCTTATAGAAATTGATCTGTAACTTCCACATAATCCCTCTGAAAGAACTAAAGGATCTCCCACTTATGTTAACCATTAACCAATTATTTACTTGGGTGGTGGATTTTTCAAGTGCTTTGACAGATGTAGTTGATGGTTTGTCACAATTTTATGTTTTCTTGATCATTCTGATGAGGTGCATAAATGCTTAATGGACAAGTCATCTCAAGTAATCAGATAGATAAAAAAAAGGAGAGTGGGTTGTTGTATAATCTCTCTTTAGAAAGTTATGAAGAACACAATAAAATACAGAAGACAGATAAGACAAAATAAAAGCTCCGAGCAATGTGAAAAGAATGAAAATAAGGAAAGCACTAGTTACCTGCATAACTCTCAATTGCCTAGCTTCTTTGTTCTGTGCATCGTGATCATTAGATTGGTTGTTGCTCAATTTATGAGGATGATCTCTTCCTCCATCCTTCTCATAACAAGCATTGCATACATCATAATCAGGGCATGTATCACATCGCCAACCATGCCCAGCTTCTATGTCAAGGTGGCATGTAGCACATGACGTCACAAATGCTGGGGCAGTAGGATTGTGGAGATGATAGAGAACCATCATTGAAGAATGCTTAGCTCTGCGAAGAGTATCATATTGATAATGGTTTCCTTGACAAAGGCTCAGAAATGCCTGTCTTGTGTCAAAGAATTCACTCTCCAGAATTTCATTATCTCTGGTATCATCGGGGACTCCAGTGATTTCCACCTGCACATTTGTAAACTTCTTATTCCAAATCCTAAACTTATGCGAAACACGTGGAGTAATAAATACCAAACAAAAAGTCAGCCAAAATCATGATCCTATAGGCTTACAGGATAAAGTGCATGTTTGTCCTTTTGATTAATAGGATGTCTCTCCCTGTGCTCACGTTTTTGCTCCACATCGTAGCAACTGAAAAGGAAAATAGGTTTGATAAATTCAATGGCACAATTTAATGCATGTTGTTATTCCTGGACATGATTGATGAAGCCTAAACAGATGTATTCGCTGCAGAGAATTGAAAGGTTGATATGTCAATCTGTTGTTATTCTTGCAAGCAACAATTTACTTATAAACTGAACCAAAATAAAGCTTGAATGAAAAACTATAAGAACACAAGAAAGTGGAAGAAAATAGTTCAGACTAAAATCACATCCAACAAAAGATGCATCAATCATATTATACACCAATTATATCATGTCTTCACCTAAATAATTTAGGGACTTGCGCTCTCATTCTCATAAAGCACCTAGACCAGACAGGTGCTTAACAAGTGAAAAGGTCATCACAAACAACAAAAGAAATCCGAATAGTAGATCCGACGAAGAAATCACACATCAATAAACTAAGAGAAACGACAACATCAAATTTGTTACTTCTTGTCACTCTACATATTTGAGTTGCTAAGCACAAATTGCAAAACTTTTGATATTGAATTGTTTGAAATTTCCTTACAAATTCTATCCTCAGACCCGACATCCTAAGACAAAATATTAGACTGATAATCTCAACTGTACACAAAATAAGTATCACAAAAGCACAAAAATCAACACAAGTTATTTCATTTCTCTGTAATGTTTTTTCCTATAAGAGCAGTCAGTCACACTTAACGATCATGATTTCTTTCTTCTCTTTGAATAGCCATAATGTCTCCATCAAGCATATAGAAAGATTGACAGATGTGCTTGATTCATGATACCAGAAATTAAACATTACTCTAGAAAAATGAATAGACGCGATGAAGTTTTACTTTAATAAGACAAAAGCCCTTAGAATCCTTACTTGTTGCAAAGCTGGAAGTTTTTGCACTGTTTGCAAGACCAACGATTTCCAGAAACCATCAGAATGCAGCAGTGCGAGCATGCATGCTGTAAGTGAACCATGATAAAGTCTTCCTTCATTGGAGATATAGTCTCACCAAGCTACGGAAAAAATGAAGTTACAAAATAAGTGTCTTCACATGTACAATTAGATAAGGAGTCTAAGGACTATCAAAGAACCATAAAGAGTGGAAAGAAAAGATGAGGTTGAACAGACTAAATAATCCCTCAAAATAGCATCACCAGAGGTTAATCCTCAAATGTTGTGTTCTTTAGGGAAAAACAAAACTAGTTTTACCATATCAGATAGATACTCAAGCAAAAGTAAAGAAATTAGGGCAAAGAAATTACTTTATGCATTAACATCAAATCCTTTGATGCATTGCTAGAAAGATCGGTCTGGCCAGATGCCTTTAGAGCTCTTTTTGTAATGCTCTTTTTCATAAATCCCTTCTTATGCTGCTTTTTTCCATCCTCGTCTTGTTGCAGTTGATAGAGGATGTCCTCTGCAGCACCAGGCCAATAATCTCCATCGAAGTATGGCAGCCGAGCTGCAGTTACTTTTGCTTTGCATTCACCCGTAGAAACAAAGAAATGTTCATACAGATTAGTCAGATCGACTACAATATTTTCCTTTGAAGCTTTCCGCAACATGGACAAATACCTGAAACCAGAGATGAAATTCAGGAAAGACAATGGCATGCATAAGAACTCTTAATATGTTCAACAGCCTCAGAAAGTGACAGCAACCAAACTTACCACTCTCGAAGTTTATCAGATTTGGGTGTCTTTTGAATTTCTGGGTGGCAATACAAAATGTAGTCTTCACCCTTCAGTGGGGGGCAAGCCCATATATAACAGCTTGTAAAACCACGCCTTTTGCAATATTCCAAGTACCCAATCTGAAACGCAGATTAATGTTGAGTATTCAAACTACAAACGGTAACAAAGATTTGTTTCCTAAATACATCAGCTGTAGTAGCCATGCAAGAACAATAAAGTCAGAAACTTGCCAAAATTTCATGGTAGACAAATGTCCTAAGAGCTTCTCCTGTCACTGCTCTGACATCTGGCCTGAAATACTTAACAGAGTCCAGGTAAGAGAGGTAGACTCGGCGATGATTAGGCTGCTGACATTCAGATCCAAATTCTTGCACATACATGCCGAATAAGCATACTTCGACACCTTCAATTCTTTGAAATAACAGTATCACCTGAAAGATAGAAAATATAGTTTGAAGTGATATATTGATGACAAGCAGTAACAACTCAAAGATTTTACATAAACTACTTATCCAAGCTTAAATAAACCAACGAACTACCAGCTAACATGAGGAATAATTTCAAGCAACAAATCCACAGTCCTCAAGATAAATTAATAAAAAAGAAACACCAACAGAAGTACTAGTAACGAAAGGTCGAATTAAAAAACCTACTAAAAAAGTTTAACTTAGTATGTTCAGAACTCAGATGCGATCATTGCAATCCCTGCCATAAAATTTCTTGATGCTGATACAAGGTACAAATTAAACCAAATATGCTAAATTAACATCTTTTCCATTTAATACAACTTCCTATGTGCAGCATCCATTTCTTTCCAAAAACAGAGAACAAATTCTAATAAGTGGACCCATTCAATCTACAACTCTTACATTTTCTATCACATAGTGTATACATCAAAAGAAATTAATACAAAGCAGGAAACAGAAGTCCATATTTCAGTCTGCCAAACAATTTCTCGTTCGTACGCCATACCTTAGATTTATATGGGAACTCTACTGGATAATTTTCCTCTTGGAAAATTTCAAGAAAGCGTGGCTTAACATCCAACTTTTTGTCCACTGAAGACACGACCCTTACAACAAGTGCTTCAGCTCCTGGTACCTGGCAGATTAATCACATAAATAAAAACTCAATCAAAAATACTCAGTAGTTAACACAGAAGGTACATAATGTTTTAGTGAATTTGGAGGTATGGAGACACAATTACAAAGTCCAAGCCAATATGTCAAATTTAATAAAAATACAGTGCGAAAAACAGTTTGATACAAAACCTGGAATTAATGCTAACACTGATTCAGTAAATATTTCCATCTGAAGGTCCAAATACTAATTATAGTGATTAAAAAAACCTTTAAAAATCGTGAAATGTACAACCTCAAACATAAAATCACCCCTGGATACTTGAGAGTAGGAAATAGAACATAAAAGAAACATTGAAAAGTTATTTTGTTGATTTAAACGGAAAAACAATTAGATGTGATACTTGTATGAAAATGGATAGAGTCCCCTAATACTGGTTAAGAAGTTATCCTTATTAGTCATAAAAGCTCAGCAGGAGTCGTTGGGTGAACTTTCCTTGAGGTGGTAAAGTCGGACTTCTTGGCAAGTCCCATAAAATATCAGCTAATTATGTCTCCATTAGTATCTCCAAGACGTGCACATTAGATCAGAACATTCAACTGGAATATTTTAATAGGAAAATACAGCTGATACTACAAATAAGTAAACAAGATCACCTCATCATAACTTTTTCCTTGAAGCCTAGCTCTTTCATGCCTCTCATGCTTCAGCTTCGCAAATAATCTTTGTTCCAAGTGATCACTCAAATTTGTTCTAGGCAGATCCTTTGCTCCAAGAACAGCACTCTGTGGCAACGGCACACGTTCTCCTCTTTCTACTTCTGCCATATAACAATTCGGACAAGTGTACTCAGCTTGCCCACCATCGTTTCTTCTGCCATTGAACAATGCACATATTTGATGTTGCCAAGCTTCGCACTTGTCACATTGAACCCACTGCAAAAATAAATTTTTAGTATCTTGTGGGACTATCTCTCATATAAAAAAGCATTTGCAAGTAAATGTGACATACCCACTCTTCAATTTCCTCATCGTTTTTCTTCTTCTCTGCCCTTGCCTTTGGAAGAGTAGCTCCATCTACTACAATGGTGTCTCCACGAGCATCATTATAACATGGAATGCAGAAGCAATGACGAGTTTCACCAGCTCCAATGGTGTAATACATGGCATTTCTTTTAATGCGAGCACCACAAGGTGTACAATATATAGGAGGAGGTTCAAAGGTGAGCTTTTCAACCGCACACAACTGGCAAGAATTTTCACTCATTGAGTGCTCCATTGCTTGATTTCTTTCTGCTTTTGCTTTGCTCTGTGGAAACAAAGACAAGTTAATTTTCATCATTGTGAAGGTTATGACTCCTTCAAAGAGCATATATGGTGCATAATGCTTCTTGCGAAGGTAAAGTCATAAATGAGTGAGATTGAATCAAGAAATGCCACTTATAAAACCCACTTCTCCTCCAAACCAAAGAGGTTCGAACAAAAGCAAGGTAACAAATAAAAGAAAAATAAAAACCAAAAACTTGTTGGTCAATACACCGAATACTAATTAGTAAGAAATCCACAGGTAACCTAGAGAAATAGCTCAACCAAGTCGCATTCCTTAACATTTTTTTCTGTAATCAACAATTCTAAGCCTAATAAAGAAATGGTCATTCTGGTATCTTGAAAGCCACTTTTAACTTTTTCAATTCCCTAATGATCACCTCCCCACCCAGAGAGAGAGAAGTGTCAAACAAAGAAACTAAGGCAAACAGAACTTAGATGCTTCCCAATTCCGGCTTCTTGGACAACTGCATTTCAAATTTCTAGTTAATGCTTATGATGAAACTTCTGAATCCATCCAAGCAGACAAACTAAAGCAGAAAGAACTCAGATGCTTCCGGATTTTGCTTACTTGGAAAACGGCATGTCACATTATAGTCCATACTAATGATGAAATATTCATGAAAATTCTTTGAGGTGCTAACAGTAACGTTCAGGAGCCTAGTTATGGTCATTTCTTGTTAAACACAAAACATGTTACACCAAGCAGAATATCAATGTAAGTGTTGGTCTAGCAAGATAGACAAAACATATGCATACAAGACTGACCTGGCCTACCCACTGTCTAAGGCCCATAATGTGCTCACGGACTTGTTCTGGGGTGAACAATTCTATCATTGATACTCCCTTTATTTTAGGCTTCCCGGACTTGGATGTATTCCCGGTAGGTGCTGAAGTGTTTTCCAGCTTAGCCTGCCCCATTTCCTTATCAGCCTTAATGACCTCCTGCCCAGCAAATCCAGCAGGGTTATTTGCCACAATAGGACCACCTTCAGGACTTTGGATGCAGACATCATCCAAGTTGTCCTTAATTTTGGTATTCTTCGGACTTAACTGTCCAAATGCAACACTTCCAGGAAGCTCCATCTTGACTTCAGAAGTTTCAGATTTCATTGGAATATGTGAATCATGATGCTGTTCATTATGATGTGCATCCTGAACATGATAATCATTAATGTTAGAAGCCAAGGCAACAGTGCGTTCACTTTCAGGGACAAGAATCTGGTGGTCTTGTTCAATTTTAATGCGCTTAAGAGGAGGTTGTAAATCTTCTGGAGTTTCAGCTGCCATTTGATCCGTCTTTGCAGTTGATTGTCCAATTTCAGCAGTATCAAGGGAATTACAAGATCCGTTGACTGAACTAGGCAACCCAGAAGTGAGATCAGAACGAGCAAATGCCTTCAATTGTGCCTGCACAAAATCCTTCACAGGAACACATACAGGGCAGTTTGTATCACGGCAGCGCCTGTGATGATTGATTAAAACCCTCGTAGCCCGGCAACGAGGGTACGTACACTGAAAGACATCGCAACATTCCATATGTTTCAACAGCTTCTGAACCGTTAAGCAATGAGGATCATGGCATTTGCCTTCTGGGGCAGGACATCGACGAGCATGTCTCAAAAACAGCAGCCATCTCTGTTGGTTCCTGAACTGTCGTTCACGAGTAATGTTACTAGATCGACATCCAGCTTCACCTATGTTCAGAGGTTGCGACCGTGAAGGGTCAGATTGGCCATTCAGTGATTCTTCCGAGGATAAATTATTTGGTTGAGCTCCAGCTTGCCCAGTTAACCTGTGATGAAAACCATCCTGCATAGTTTGATCAAGTGGGAGTCTTCCTGATACATTAGATGCAACTTCGGACTTGGAATGCCATTGACCATGGTACGCTGCATCTTGTTGGATGCCACCAGAAAGACCAGAAAAATCACTTTGAGGGTCAGCAACAATTTGCTGTGGATTCAACGACTGCTGCATCTGCTCTGAAGCTTGATCTAGTGAAGAACAGACATCCAGGGGACCAGACGGCTGAGTGGTTCTAGAATGGTCATCCATAGAGTTCTGTTGCAACTGATTCTGCATATCAGAAACCAGGAAGGGTTTTGAAGATTCTGACTGTAGACCGTCATCAGGATGATCTGTCCCCATACCAGACTTTGCCTCAGAAACTATATTTGATGATGGCTGGGACTGGCTGAAAGAATTACTCTTTAACAAAAGCTGGTTTTGCATTTGCATTTTCTGTTGAACTTGATGCTGAGCAAGTTGCCTGTGCTGAAACTGATGGGATGGCTGTTGAAACTGTTGATGTTGATGAGGTTGGACCAGATTTTCTTTTACTAAATACTGTGACTGAAAATTCATTCTTTCAGGTTGATCAAGTGCTTGAGGCTGCATATTTGTTTTCGGCATGGATGGCATTGATACAGTATTCAAGCTTTGGTTGTTTATCATTGATCCAACATTGGTCACAGGAACATACAAGTTCCTGGATCCTGAAGCATCAGCCGCACAAATTCCATATCCATCACCTGTCAAGCATAAGTGTTGAAGTGAGTATACAATGTAAAACTCTATATTTAATTAAAAAATATTTTTGCATCACCTCTCCTGGCACGCATACTTGAGTGGCAAAGACAGAGAGAAAGGGGGGAGAAAGCATGGAGTCAGTAGTGAAGAGAGTCAAGAGAGAAACAGAGTACCCTGCATTACTGGTTGTTGATGTTGATCAAAATGCTGATGCAAGGGCTTCGTGGAGTTTCCATATATGTTTCCTGTTAAATGACCCTCGGTGGTTCCTGGATTCATCGCGGATATATTTTTTCCTGTCATCCCCAACCCTCCAGTTAATGGCCCACTTGATAATCCAAAGGACTTCTGCTGCAATGTAGATCGGATTCCACCACCCATATGCCCACCAATATTGTGTAAGATGCGACTATTTTGACCACCAGCATGCTGCTTTTGTAGCATAGGCTGTGATGCACTTGTAGATTCAACAGCAGGACATACACCACCACTATTTGATGATTCCATGTTCATGAGAGTGTCGTTACTAGCATTACTATTTATGTCATTATTATTAGAATTATTAACTCCAGGAGTGGGGATCATTTGACTTGTGATTCTGTGTACACCTGTGGATGTCATCGTGTTAGCTCCCCCAGTATTGACTGAGAAAACAGGTGATGACTGTTGATACCCACCAGCCAAAGCTCCTGCAGAACATAATTTGTGAAAAAGAGTTGTAAGTCATGTGATATTCCATAGATCACAAGACTAAATAACACAAAACAAACTAAAAGAACCACCGTGCACACTCCCGGAAGACCCATTTCGAGTTGGCAAGAAGTTCCCAGAATTGACTGTAGACTGTGCAACTGAGCTGGAGCTATTGGTGGCGACAAGAGAACTATCCACAGATGAAGTCCCAACCATGCTTGAATTCCCAGTTTGCTGAAACCCAGGAGTTGGAATCATTGTACCAGCAGGTGGAAAAGAATTAGCATGTGAAAACTGCTGGTTGTGGTTGCTCGTAGGGAAGCGCTTAATCAGAATGTGCAAACGACTTTCCAAAGTTGCCAGGTTTAGATACTCCTCCTGAAAAATAGAAGCAATACATGAGATTAAAATATTCAAAGGGCTTGATCAAAAGTATTTCACTAATATATGTTGGAATTCCACAAAATCCAACATTTTATGAATCCTTGGAATTCGATAAGCATATGTTATACACGAAAAGCATAATTTGATAAGGCAACTACAAGAAAAAATAAAATGGAAAAGTAACATGCCTTTGTCGTAGCACTCTTGAACAAACCCTCCTCTAGGCGTTTCACTAAATCGATCATTTTCTTAGTAGGTACTTCATGAGATTGTTGACGCCGCAGCGTTAGAAATTCCCAGCTGCAGAAGAGAAAATTTAAAACTTCAGCAGGTTCATCAAGCATGAAATTTCATTGATAACAGCATTTATGAAGTGAACTTTGGCACATCACAAAACAACAAAAACACCACCAATAGAGGAGACAAGTTAGTAAAAGAGCATTCAATACCGACTAGCGGAAAAGGATAATACATCATTTCCTAGACGCGAATAAGAAACAGATGCACATATCACTATATCCACTATCTCTATTCAGCGGAAATTAGCATAGCAATCACGTAAAAAGAGCAGTCAAATTTTTTTCAACGTTAAAAGAACCCATAATCATACAAACAGAACACAGAAGAAGCAACAAACATCTGCTTGACCAGTGAATCTTCCTTAAAAACTTCCACGAATACAACTTTTACCTTTATCAAGGTATTAAATGTTATTGTGATAAGTACCATAAAGAAGAAATGGAGCGGGTTAGTTTTCCAAGGCCAGAAAAAACTGATTGTCGGAAACTACACCTACACGTGTCCCTCATTGCTCAAATATTGTCATAATGCAGAAAGATGAAATAAAAAAGAGCAAGTTTAAGCAAATTGACATGCAGTTATTAAGCTTCTCCAGCATTCAGTTGCATATACTATCAACAAATCAGCAAAAGGTAAACATGAGTTATTTTAAAATCATAGAGAAACTGCCAAAGGCTATAATACCACATCAATCTGCAGAGAACACAGACACCTGCAAATTTTCAAACATGTGTTGCCAGAGAATGTTGTTTTACCAAATTTTCTTATTTTTATCACGGAGTGTCGTAAGTTCAATTATAACGGCTATAACAATCACTATTTGAAAGTATATCTTTGATTGACATAAATAAGAAGTCTTACATCTTCTCTTGCATATATCTCCGTGTTTTCACAATCTCTGGGTCCATACTTTGGACATTACGAGGAACGCTAGGATTTTGCATCTGGCCGGAAACAGGATTTCCATTTTGGTGTGGTAACCCAGGCAACATAGCACCAGCTTGGTTAGATACCTGTCCAGAAATCTGCCCTGGATGGTGCTTTTGTAAATTCATCCTTATCTTAGACCAATAAATATTGCTTCATACCATGAAATCAGACTTCCTACAAAAAAACACAAAAACCTAACTAAGTTATGCAGCTCTCTCTACTGAAGTCTCATCCGCAACAAGGCTAGTCAACTCCGATGGGAAACAATGGAACATCCGAAGTTGGACCTGAAAAGCAAACAACAAAAATTTAAAGGAAAATACAAAAAGAGAATCATTTTAGTTAAAATTATGAAAACATTGCAAATTCATCAAGCCTACAACCCTCTTTTCAAGAAAAGAGACAGTAAGAAAACATTCCAAAAAGAGAAGCATCTAATAAAGATCCAGAAGCACATACTGATTGATGGCTGCATAAATTCAACACAAATTTGCATTTGCTAGCCTACATTGATGTGCACAGTCCACTTCTTCTAGTGAATCTAGTCCCATATACTAATATATTTAGATTGTCCAACAATAATCAATGCAAAATAATTTCACCCTTCACTTCATAGCAATTTCCCCCCATAAAATTATAGGAGAGGAAGGGACTTCACGAGAATGCCTATCCCTCACAAGATACTCCAGGGACGGCACCTACAAACTGCTGATTACGTCAGAATACAAATGGATTTCTTTTAATAGTTCCATAACATCATCTAATACTGAACTTATTGTATCCAGCTTAAGAAAATGCAGAACCTGAATGCCCAGCTCTTAGATACTGGAAATATACAATCAAAATGATCAATCAGAATACAAAAGAACAAAACAATTTTTCACTTTACTGAGCAGCATCGGTACCATTTATAGATGATGAAATCAAGTAGCAATTAATACTCATCCGCCTCTGCCTCCCAAAAAACAAAAAAGAAGAAAAGGAGAGAACACACAAAATCTACAAGAAATTTAAGCTATTGCACACAATCTAGGCTTTCAACTCTCCCACATCAAACAAAAATGCAACCAAATTTATGGCATTGAATTTTCCAGGAGCCTGATCACATGCATAATCACATACAA
Source organism: Sesamum indicum (assembly GCF_000512975.1). Taxonomy (NCBI): domain Eukaryota; kingdom Viridiplantae; phylum Streptophyta; class Magnoliopsida; order Lamiales; family Pedaliaceae; genus Sesamum; species Sesamum indicum. Next base: position 3,063,416 of record NC_026160.1, read on the forward strand.
AGAGAGCAATTACCCATGCATACGTATTGGGCAGGCTGAAATAACTGCATATATCTGATAAACTCAAAATTCAGATGAAAATCATTGAAATCGGAACAAGCTAGGGTTTCATCAAATTGGGGGAAATCAAATTAGGGCATCAATTCTCGTCAAACCAATGCTGGATTAGCAATTGGGTAAAGCTTGATTGGAAGCAACAATTAAATCAAACATACAACAAAAACTCACGGAAAATCACAGAGCGCGCCAAAAACTGATAGCACGGGGAACAGATAGTCGAGCGAACAGATACAGAAGCGAATAAACCGCAGAAATCCCAACGAGGCAGCCGTCGCTGCGCCTAAACTTAACCGGCGTCGCGCCGAGGTTACGGCGGAGAACGGTGATTTTTAGAAGAAAGGGGCTGATTCCAGAATTTGGGTATTTTGTTAATTTCCGAGTGTAGAATGGGCGGTATTTAACTTTTTTTTTTTTTTTTAACTTTTCTTTTTCCGATGGATTTCTGTAGCCAAATTACGTATTATCTCTATATGTAATATTGCGGATTGCCCCTCCCACAATATTCGTTTTCCAATTTGACCCCAATAATTCCATATATATTTCAATTGCCCCATCATTTGAGACTTTTATGTCATTTCAAATAACTTGAGGGTTTTAAACTAGAAATACTAATAACTCTTACTACACGTCAATACATGTCCATTAAGAATCAATTCAATACAGATTACAGAAAATTCGAGAAATCTAAGCGTTTCGATTAAATAAATTATTATGAAAACTTAAAACTGACGATGAATATGAGAAATCTTTCTTCAGTGTAGTGTGGAATTGTAATATTGGTTATGCAATCTTACACATAATCTCACATGTATGACTGTAATCCTTCTTTTTAAATTACAACTATCTAACTTTTTATATTTCTGTCCTAGAAAAAAAAATTGTAACAATTTAACCCCTGAAAATCAAATTACTAATATCAAAAGAAGTTAGCAATCATCAAATTACTACATTTTGGAACTATTATGAAAATCTTTTATGCCATAAATATAATTTCATTTAAAAGTTAGTAAGTTGCCAGCATCTGACTTCTATTGATATCTTTTTATAATATTTGGATCTAAATTTATTTTTTGATGCTATTATAATAAAAAGAAAAGAGTATTGCACTTAATATTTTTTTTCTTATTCTTTATTTTTTTACAAACACGTAAATATTATTTTTTTTTTACTTTCGTGCACGCATTAAGTGCACTGGACTGCTAGTTTAAATTATTGATGGGTAAAAACATCGATGTGAAAAACAAAAAAAAATCCGACTAGATTATGGACTGATAATACCAAAAAGATTAGCTAAAAAATGGGAAAAATACAACTACAAGCAACCCCCTTATGATATTACCCTCTTATGAAAAAACAAATAGCGATTTACCTCCCTGTACTTTTTAAAATACAACAATTTACCTCCCTATGATTTTTAAAATGAAGCAATTTTTTACCTCCCTATATAAGGAGGTAAATTGCTTCATTTTAAAAAGTATAAGAGGGTAAATTGCTATATTTTTTTTTTAATAGGGGATAATGTACTCATTTTTAATATCACAGGGGAGTAAATTAATATTCACCCAAAAAAAAAAAAAAACCCGTGAAGTGGTAGGGGGAAATAAGAAAAATAACATTCAAATATTCAAAACTTGTAAATAGGAGAAGACTTCAAATATTATAAGAAATGATCTCATTTCATCTAATGCAAAAAATAAAAACTTGGTTGTATAAATTCTTTTAGCAAAATAATTTGGTTGAGTTAGTTTTCTATTTTCTTGTTTTTGTGGTAATAAATTTAAAACTTCTTTTTATGGACTTTCATATTAAATCCTAAAATAACTTTAAAATATTGTATTTATATTTTTATATTGTTATTATTTTAACATATTAATTTTTATTATGTCATAATTATGATATCACTTGTTGGAGCACGATTGACTCGACGATCGAACCAGTGACCCTTGGCCCAAATCAAATTTATGATTCGATCAATGGTCCGCGAGTTTTAAAATATTTGTACATATACATTACAAAATAAACGTATGTATTTCCTTATAAATTTGTTATGTCATTGTTTCCCCTTTTCAAGTAAAATTTCAACATAAAGTATAATAGAAATAAATATACATCTTTTTTTAGGTATATAAGTCTGCAGGCACATTGGCATAAAGTAATTAAGATGGATTTGGTACTTACAATTAAAAATGTTGTGATTCCAACCAGTGCTACCTCCCAACACCATTTTGTTATGGTGCTTGCAAAACTTTGAGATCTGGCCTCCAGACACCAAGTGAACATCGAAGGAACTACTCGAAATGATCGCTGCTGTTTTTCCATCCATGGTAGTTGGAAATGGTTCCGCCGCATTAACCCTTTTTTCCGATTGGCCTTGCCGGTCCTGAGTTGTGTTTGTGTCGCTAACATTTCTCATCTTAAAGAAAAATTTTGAGAATCTAAAGCACATTTTTCCTTCTTCAATGGTTGAAGACGGAGGAAATTTGCATTTTTTTCTACCAGAACTATCAATTTAAAATGAAACGCTCGATATGATATAAATTGGCTTAGGAAACCCCTAAATGCTATTGCTTGCTCACTGAAATGAAACTGAAAATCTCTTTTGGTTGCGTAATGTGTATTAAATAGCTATAATCTTCTTTTTCTAGCCGTTTTCGTTCACGCCAACCTATTATCATATTACAAGTGTAATTTTGTAAATCAACATCGATTTCCACCATACGATATATATAAGATTACAAATAAGAAGTAATACTTGAATAATACGTTATAGAAATGTAAGATTATTATAATTTGTATTTAATGAGGGAGAATACGTATAAAAAAAATAATTATTGTTTTAAAGAAATATGAAAACTTATACATTTGAAAAACTTAAGACCTGCTACATTCATCTAATACAAGATAAAGGATCTCTCTATGATATTGCGAATGAGTAAATTAATCCCTTATGAAAAAATTATAACAATTTAACCTCTTGTATTTTATAAAATGAAACAATTTACCTCAAATGAGGGGGGCCAAGGTAGAAAAATTCATGCCCAATTCTTGATAATTCTATTACCAAGAACATTAAGTAATGGACATATTGCATGAGGCACAATTTCTTTCATCTAATGCAAATGTGCAAGATATTGATATAATTACATATTTTCATTGATGTTGGTCGAAAAATAAAGTTTATACAAGAATTGATATTATTCAATCTAATTTAGTAGTCCATAAGGCATCACGAATAATTTAAATGAATACGATCTTTATTTTTGTGCAAGAATAGATTAATAGTAACCGATGTGATCATAAAATACCCTATTGAGCAACTTTATGACATATAATATCTCTTTGGACAACTTTATGACATTCGTAAAAAATTTTCGACCTACATAAAAATAGGCATTATTTTGGATTTCAATAAGGCTCGATGATTAGTATAAATCATCGTACTTGTAGATAATCATGTTCACATACCGACGGCCAAATAAGTCAATTATTGACATGATAGTTGACATGATAATCATTGCGTGTCTAGGACAATTCCGAGGTTGTTTTGATTGTTTCAAGCCGCAAACTAGATGAATTTGCATAACTTTCACTCTCACTTTCTTATGTATATTTCTTTCAACCAAATAGAAAATGTAGGAATCATCTTAGAGATGAGTTAAAAGACTTGGAGGCCCTTTGCAATAGTTGAAGTTGAGTTTTTTCTCATCTATTCCACAAGAACAACATTCGTGCTGCTAGGAAATGGGAATGATGTTATTGTGTTAATTTTATAGGAGTAGTTTGTATATATTAACTTAAGAGCAATATTATAGGAACACATCACAAGTTTTGAAAATCGATAACCTTAAACATTCATCGCAAAATAAGGGAGTATTCGGGACAAGAAATCAAGTAGCCATATCAATAATGTCAGTAATATATGTATTAAGTGACAAAAAAAGAGGTGGGAAAAAGAAATAATTTAGCCATATCAATAATGTCAGTAATATATGTATTAAGTGACAATAATTTTATTTTGTCATAGTAATGAGTGTCATATTTTTAATTAGGTTAATTACACTTAGACCCTATTTAAAAATACAAAATTATACTTTCTCCTAAAGAAGTTTCAAAATTACACTTACACCCTTATGAGAATTTTCTGTTTACACCTGACCCTCTTTTGTTAGGGTTTGGACGTAAAATACTGATGTGCAACAAAAAAAATTAATAAATTTTTAATTTTACCCATAATTTGATATTCTCATGTAATATTTTTATACGTATAAGGAGGTAAATATAAAACATATAAAGTCAAAAGGTATAGCGATTGGACAACAATAGCGGTTTATGAGTGGAACAATTAGTCATTTTTTTGAGTAAATTACATTGACACCCCATTGAGGTTAGGCCAAAATACACTAAAACCCCTTTTTTTTATAAAATTATAGTTACACTCGTTGAGGTTATAACTGTAATTACAACTACACCTCCTATTTAAACGAAAAACTTACACAATACCACCTGAAAAATATTATACTAGCACACCTCAGTGGAGGGTAGCTATAATTTTGTATGCACTAACACTCCTCAGGGGGTGCTGCTGTAATTTTGTAGAACACATGAGGTGTTTGTGTAATTTAGCATAACCTCAAGGGTTATTAATGTAATTGAACCCTTTTTCTTTTGCTTCCGATATATGGTGAGGTGAATATCATATTACCTATATTTTTTAAACACTAGATGAAGTACTTGAACAAGACATTTTCAAGAAATAGATACAATAATGATGTTAACCTCATCCATATATAAGAAGTAAAACAATATTTTCTCATTCATCTATATTTTCTATCCAATGACTATAATTTGAGAGCAATAATTCATTAATATGATACCTTTTTGGCTATATATATTAATATTAAATTTATCCCCTTACTATTATAAAAATATTACAGGAAAATGTTGAATGAGGGGTAAAATTGATCTATATTTTTCTTGCTAACATCAATATTTTTTATCTAAATCCTAACAGAAGGGAGTTAAGTGTAGATGAACGATGATTTTTTTTTTTTCGGGGGGGAAGGGGGGTATGTAAGTGTATTCTTAAAACTTGTTTAGGAGAAAGTATAATTCACATTTTTAGAAGGGGTGAAAATGTAAGTAGACCTTTTAATAATGATAATTATTTTTTAAAAATTATCACAAGCAATAATTAGTGACAAAAAATTATGCACAAAATTATAATTAAAACCACACTTAATTTGTGTCATTGAATTGTCACAATAAATACATATGTCAAATTAACAATGGTGACAACTTAAGCAAAGTCCATTTCACCAATACGTCTTAGAAAAATATATTGTGACAAGACCAAAATTACTATTATTTAATATATATATTTAGTTATTACTACTTTAAAATTATCATTTAATATATTATCACTAATATTATCTTTAATCGTAATACATTGCAATTCTTCATATGTCTCAAACAATGTTAAGATAAGTGTGTGGGAGTTTTTCTTTAAGAAACTACTAGGAAAACATTTTGCTTTTAGTCCTAATTAATGCCCAAAAATATGCTCAACTCAAGAGGAGCCCCAACTTGAAAGGAGGCTCAAGTGGAAACCCCTAAAGGTGCAAGGCCCAAATGGAAAACCTCCCAAAGACCCTCAGCCAGGAACCCACGGGCAAGTTGAAGAGATATGGGTTGTCGTAATGGTCCGCTGGCCCATGAAGGGATAGGGCTTCTAATTTGCATGGCTGCCAGGTCGGCTACCTCCACAAATGGCAGAAAACCATTCGTCCACAAAGAAGAAAAACTGGCTGCATGGGTTTCGACAAAACTTGAAGATGTGGGTAGATTATCCTTACATTCCAACAACCTCCCTGGGAACTTGGAAACCTATCCCTAAAGAAGTTTATCCTATCAAGGTCGCCCCAACCGGCAACACTCCTTGGAGATTCCAATCGATTGTTTCCGCATTAGAGAGGGCATATCTGCTGCATATCACTGACCTAAGTCCTAAAGGGGGCAAACTTCGTCATCCAAGGGGGAACTAAGGCTACAAAAGCAAGTCTTCTCCGCTCGGTTAATGGTAACACAAGTTTATACTAGCACCCACACAAAAGCCCTTTATCAAAAGTATTCACTTAATCATCTTAAACCTTCATTATTATCTCGTCTTACTTCGAATTTGTTTGGTTCAAGTGAGAGGAAAAAATAAGTGAAACGGGGATGAGAGGAAAAGAATAATAGTTTTCATTTAAGTTGTTTGGTATGATTGGAAGGATTGTAAATCTCAAATACTTTTCTTTATTTGGTAAGAAAAAAACAAATTGAGAAGAAAATATTAACTCTTATAATTTTACTGAATTACCCTTCTCTTCACTTTGTATCAGAAAATAAGTAAATAAATATTCTACCAATATAATTTTAGGTATATCAAAAATTTAAAAATCTTATTAATAAAAATATTTATTAAATAAGAATAAGAATATTTTTATTAATAAAATATTCATCAAAATAAGTAGTGTTCATTTATTCTAAACTATTTAGTTTAAAAAAATAAAAATTAGTAATAAGATTATTTGCCTGATTGTTGACTTTGATGCGGTAGTTTTCAGCGATTCTTTTATTTATTTATTTTTTGGCAATTATGTACTATATTATCAGTAAGAAGGAGAAAAGAATTAGAGAGAAATTATATATATAGATATATATGGGTAATAGAGTAAATAAAAGTAAAAACAGTGCTTCTTTGTCTTTTTGGCCTTATACTTCTACTTTTCCACCCAATTTTGGAAAGAAACAAAATTGGACTCCAGAGGAGTTTTATATACATCGAGTTTTAATTCACCTCCATCTTTCCCTGCTAGCCTAACACAAGATTTTCTCTTGTACTTCTATTTTTACTTCTACTTCTCTTATTCCGCTATTTTTCACCCCAACCAAACACTCTTAAATTCATCTTTCTACAATTATTTACTAACTTAGGTTGGAGTGCTAAAGTTATTTTGTAGATTCTCTCCTCAGGTTTGCAGAGACTTCTACTGAAGAGCTTTGAGTCCAAAAACTTTTCTCAGGAGCGATTTTTGCTTGCATCAAGTGACACCATTTGTGGGACACAGAACTAAGATGTGAAAATCAATGGAGACACCAAACAATAGTCTAAACAAGCAAAAGACCGTGGATGCATCTAGTGATGCTCAGACCCATCAAGTGGTTGTAGGGACACCCTTGGCTCCTGCAGGACCTAAAACAATAGATCCTGCTGGATGTATCGAGCCTCTAGCGAATCCCTCGTGCAACAACACCTCCTTTGACACTTCCTCAAAAAGGTTGTCCCCGGGACTATTGGAGGCGATGCAACAAATTATCGCTTTGGTAGTCTGAGCACAGTTGATAGTTATGACCCCAAGTGCCTATGGTGGCTCCTGTAGCTGTAGAGGCACCTGGTGATCGAGATAGACCCCCAGCTTGAGGGCCATTAGCTCTCCCTTAAGGTGCCAGGCCAGCCCCCGTAGTTGCTGTAGAGGTTCCCCCTTAGTAGATAGCCCGCTTGGAATACCTACAAAAGGAACTTTAGGATGTTCAAAATCATGTGATGGGAGTCCCAATGGAGGAACAAGGTAGTGTCTCTTTCACTGAGGGAGTAATGATAGACGAACTCCCATTGAATTGTCGGATCATCGCCGTAGTAGAATATGATGGTACCATGGATCTCTAGGTGTATTTATCTCGGTTTGAGAATGTGACCCTCTTAAATCATTACACAAAAGAGATCAAATGTCGAGTATTAATTACCACACTTTCCAAGGCAGCCTAACAATGGTTCAACCAATTGCTGATAGGACCAATTAGGAGCTTCCAGGAGTTTTGGTCCCTATTTCTACATCAATTTGCTAGTAGCAAAAAATATCGAAAGACAAAGTTCAACCTCTTCACAATCCGCCAAAAAATGTTGGAATAGGTGACCAAAAAGTCAATTGGATTGGATGTTTTCTATTAGAATATCTTCATTGAAATAATATTGAAATAATGAATATGGTAAGAGTTCATCAAACTGGCATTGTGTTTTGCTTTGCCACTTATGTTGAACGGCGTTTGAGTGTCACAACAATTTGCGCATAGACCGAAAGGTTAAACCTATGGAGTTGGATTGCGCATAGATTTGGCGGCTATAAACCAACTTTTAAGTGTCATTCTGACATATTCTAAGTTGAGCACCTCGAGTTGGGGCATCGACAGTCCTCTAGAGACTTGCACTAATTATAACAGCCATGTTTCATCGACAGGAGATATAGGTTGCCTATGCAATTTTAGTGGGTTAGTTGACAAGGTAGCGATTGACTGAACTAACTCGTTGGAATCATCATATGAAAACCTTAAGGGCTTAGTCAATATGACTGGTATTTCCAATTTCAATAGTATGATTAGTTCTTGGACTTGAGGAATCATGACAATTACGTGCATACAAAGATTGTATCTTAGATATGGCGAGCGGTGACCGAGGCATGGTTATCATAAGCTTTGTCCAGTGCAGTCAGAGTATGTAGCGAGAATTTTGAATTCCAAGATGGATACCGTCCCTTGTCAGTTTTGTGACAATAGTGTCTCCTATACGATCTGAGACCCATTTATACTCTCAAAATATGTAGCCATGTTGATTAAATAGGAACCGATGCCAATTCCTTGCCCTATATTTAGGCCACGAGATAATTGCTGGAAAGACCATATTCTTACAAAAACTCGGAGCCTAAACGTTCATGCTATAATGCACCAAGTCTCTAGTGCCATAGATTGTTGCTAAATGACCAGCCATAGTAACAGGCTATTTTTGGTTATCGATTAATAAAAAATAATTAATTAAATTAAATTTAATTAATCGAGACCCGGTGATTAGAGTGGACTAATTTGAAGAATCTCAAGGTTGAGATCATGAGGAGAACGATCCCATTGGTGAAAAGGAAACAACGCTCGAAGCTGATCGAAGAAGAATGGCAAGGGTAAGAATTTAATTTCAATTCTTGTACCCTCATGTTTTTCTTTAATAATTGACCTATGTAATTTGTTTATTATTTGTACACCAAACGCCTATAGATCAAGGGTGCACTCCTTGATTGGGTTTAATTTTGCTTTGAATTTCATTAATTTTTATTTTTATTTTTCAGGCTTATCTGGCTTCCTTCAAGTGGTATTAGAGCTTGATTCGGTGTATAGGCCTAGCCATACATGCATTATGTGTTTAGAAATATTTTACGTGTTTGATTGCTTTTAGTAAGCATGATTTAATTGATAGCATGATTATGTGTTTTAAAGTGCATAGTTTAATTTTGCATAATCAAAATTTTAGATATCTTTTTTTTGCTGGAAAATTGGATTTTCTAAAAATTTATGATTTCATATTCTTTGCAGAAAAGAAGAAAAAACAAAAAAAAGAATAGGATTTTTTTTTGCAAAGGAGTGCAGCAGTCATGGGATGCCTGCGAGGAACAGTTGCTGCTACATAGATGCTTACTTGCGGGGTGCACTGGGCCCACTGCTTGTGCGTCTTGGCACGATCGATCGGCTGTCTTGCATCTTTTTTTCTTGAAAAATTAGATTTTTCATTTTTTTTGTAAATTTCTGGTTATGGCTACTTTTTATTTTGGTTGCATTGGATTTTTTCAAAATTAAAGTTGCCTAGAATTAATTTGGGAATGATTTCCAAATCAAAAAATAAAATAAAATAGTACATTGAATGTTCGAGGGGATATCCATTATTAAATGTGTATTTTTCTGCACGTAATTGTGTCAATTAAAAATTTTGATATAGATATCAATTTTTTATAATGCATGGTTTGCATTATATGTGGTGTTTGTTTATTTTGAAAGTAAATGTGCTATATTGTTTTTTTTTTTTTGGTGAAATGTAAGTTTTCATTCATCCAGTAATATTTACAGAGTACAAGATACAAAAGGACCCACACTAAAGTTTAAAGAGCAATTAAACCGTGTGGGAAATGTGTCAAGAGGAGCCTATAGACTGTGATCTTCACTAAAACAATAAGACCCTCGGGACTGAGTTTTGCACCCTCAAAGATGACTTCATTGCTATGCCTCCAAAGGGTGTAGACCGTGCATGCCAAAGCTAGGTGTCGCGCTTTGTTATGAACGGAGGAGCCGGTTTTCTCTTTCTTGAGCCATTTCACCGCATTGTGCTGGGTGGACATACGTCGGTTAATCCCAAGCCATACTCGGATATGTGACCAAACGTAGTTGCTGAACGAACACTCAAAGAAAAGGTGTTTGGCCGATTCCTTGGTGTTGATGCAAAGTGAACACAAATCCTCCTCATAGAGGAACCCAAGTCTGTCCCTTTGTAGTTAATCTACTTCGCAAGTCAAGCCACATAATAAACGAGTACTTCGGTGGGATGAAAGTTTTCCAGATAAATGCTTTCCAAGGCTGTCTTGTAAGTTTCGGTCTGAAGTACTCATATACTTTCGACTTTTGGAGGCCCTTATTGGTAGCCCATCCCGTCATATGTTCAATTGCTGCCGCCGGTGACCCAAAAGCAATGACTACCCTATTGCGGATATCAGCAAGCCGTTGGAGAATCCCTCTTCTTCGGTTGCTAGTCCCAAATCAAAGCACCTCTAAGGTAGACACCGTTGACCTACTGCACCCACAACGTGTCTGCCTTGCGGTGGATGTTCCATAGGATGCGTGCAAGGAGCGCAACGTTCCAAGATTGAATGTGCCTAATACCGAGACCGCCTTCTTCCTTGGGATGGTATATTTCCTCCCAAGCGACTGGTGCCCTCCTTGAGTTCCATAGAAAATTCCTACAAAGTCGATGAATTTTCTCGATGACCGCCACTGGAAGAGGGAAAACTTGGAGCCAAAAGCACTCCACGCCCTGAATAACCGAACGGATAAGTTCCAATCGGTCTGTATAAGATAAGGATTTGGACTTCCACTTCAAAATGCAGTTGGCAATTTGATCCACAAGCGGTGAGTAGTTATTGAGTGAAAGACTTTGTGCCGCTAATGGAATGCCAAGGTATCGGATTGGCATCTCGCCTCTCGCAAACTCTGTCCTAGCGAGAATCTCATCAAGCTCCTCATTCAGGACGCCCGCTGTAAAAATGCATGATTTGGAGGTATTGACGGAAAGGCCAGATGCGTCCCTAAACTCTTGCAGGCATTCCATCAAGATGTGGATAGATGGAAGGTTACCTCGAGAGAAAAGCATCAAGTTGTCGGCAAATAGGAGGTGCGTGATTTTCAACTTTTCACACTTCGGGTGATAGTTGAAGTCTGAGCTGGAAGTCTTCCTCTTGACCAATCTGGAGAAGTATTCCATGCTAAGAAGGAAGAGGGCCGGCGACATCGGGTCTCCTTGCCTTAGGCCCTTCTTCCCCGGGAAAAATCCGTGGAGGGAACCATTCAAAGACACTGAAAAGGATGAAGTGCCGACGCATTCCATAGTCCAAGATATAAACCATTGGGGGAAACCATACCCGTGGAGTACTCGGGAGAGAAATGTCCACGAGACCGAATCAAATGCCTTGTGAAGGTCGATGTTGATTGTATATCGAGGCGAAATCCGCTTCCTTGAGTACTGCCGTATCATTTCTTGGGCCAGAAAAATAGTGTCTGTGATATTACGGCCGCCAACAAATGTAGCTTGGCAGCGGTCTATTAAGTGCTCTAATACGGGGGCGAGTCGGTCCGAGATAATTTTCGTGATGGCTTTGTAGATGACGTTGTAGCACGAAATCGGTCGGTAGTCGGCAACAGAGGTGGAATGCTCTGATTTGGGCACGAGAGCAATGATGGTGTGGTTGAGTTGCCGTAGCATCCGTCCACTCCTAACACCTACCACGTTCCATGCTTTCTTGAAAAAGCATGAGGAATATCCATCGGGGCCGGGTGCCTTGTTGTTGTTAATATTGAAGATGGCTTCCTTGACCTTCAGTGCTGTGATTTTCCTACAAAGTTCTACAGTAAGCTCGGAGGAGAGTTTGGGGCCCCAATCGAACACACCGTCATCTATTGGGATGGTGTGAGCCTTGGTGCCCAAGAGTGATGCGTAGTAATCAACGAACTCTTGGGCAATCTCATCGGCAGTAGTGATAATAGTCCCATCAGCTCTAGTGACTACCGTGATGGAGTTTCTAGCAGCGTTCCGTTTCACAATATCGTGGAAAAATTTGGTGTTTCGGTCCCCCTCTTTCAGGTAATGGATTTTGGCTTACTGGTAGAAGAAGTGCCGTTCGGCCTCGGCAAGGAAAACGGCCTTCCTCCTAAAATCTCCCAAAGACTCCCGAAGCGTTACATCTCCCGGATTGCTTTCAAGCTGGTTCTGAGCATCTTGTAGTACAAGGTCAGCCTCTTTGGCCCTGGTGGAGATGTGGCTGTAGTGTTGTGTGTTGAAAGCTCTCAGTGCACCTTTGAGTGATTTCAGTCTCTTGCAAAGGCTGAATTGCGGCGTTCCCTCCACATTCAAGTTCCATCGTTGTTCAACAGTAATCAAGAAGTCCGGATGGTCTGCCCACATATTGAAAAAGCGGAATGATTTTGGCTTAGTGGGTGTATGATCGAAGATAGTGACAATACCCGGGGAGTGGTCTGATAGGCATACCGGTGGGTTGAAGTGGGCGCCGCAATGTAAATCGGCCTCGAGCCATTCGTTGTTGACCCGGACAAGTTTGCACCACACAGGGTTGCTTTCCTTGTTGGAATACCATGTGTAATAGCAACCCATTGTGAGGACGTCAAACAGTCCAAGTGTTTGCACAGTAGTTCACGAAATCCTTGAGTTCATACCAAGTTGGGGCCACTCCAAGCTATTTCTCCTCGGAAGATTTCACACAGTTGAAATCGCCCATAATAAGCCATGACATGCTTATCGTCTGTCCCAATTCTATAAGCTTCTCCCACATACTTCTTCTATTGACAACAGAATATAGGCCATACGTAAACAAGATATAGAAGGAGAGTTGAGAAGGCGTATTCGTGGCACAGCAGTGGATCACTTGCGGCGAGATATCCTCCGGTTGAAGGTCGATAACTGCTGGGTTCCAAACCACAAAGATGCATCCACCGGCAATGATGTCAAAGTTGTTGGCTTGGCACCATCCCGGAAATGATCGACTAAGAAATGTCGGAATCTTTGATGCTGCAAACTTTGTCTCCAAAATGTGTAAGAGGCAAAGCTGGTTATACTTGATGAGGTGGGCTACCCCATTGTGTTTCAGAGGCCGATTGGAGCCCCTCACGTTCCAGAAACTGATCTTCATGGGGATCAAGGGGAAGACTCCCCTCCTGCCTGCTTCGTCGGTTTACTGAACGTCATTGCAGTCTCATTGATCTTGATCCCTGGCATTGCATGTTGAGTGATCGTCGGGGAATCAGTTGATGAGTTGTCTGAGTCTCTCGGTAAGGAAACCTCCCTATCTTGAAGTTTGAGCGAATGCGGTACTTTCGTGCTCACTCGTCCCTCATCCACTTTGCTGGTCATTGGTGATGTTGGTTGGTGTCCCTCACTGCCGGTTCGGCTGCTGTATCTATAGCTTTGCCCTTGTTCCTCCTATGGTCGATAGTCCACTCAGTGGTCTGTGGTTTCTTTGCTTCTGCCTGCTTGGCAAGTGCAGTAGCCGGGGCAAATGCAGCAACCACGGCCGGTAGATGTGCGCCTTGGCATGTTTCCTGCAGGTGGCCGAATCTGTGGCAGTTAGTGCAAAGCTTGGGGGTGAACTCGTATACGACCGGTTGTTTCCGGGTTATGTCGTTTGGCATAACAAGCTCCACTTGGTCGACGAGCTTTTTGGAAGCATCAACCTCTACCAATATTTTGGCATACGATACCCTTTCCATTTTCATCGTAAGGGAATCCATGGCAATGGGACTGCCAATCCTAGAACCAATCTTCCAGAGCGCATTATGGTGCCAACACTCAAGGGGGAGTGATGGGAGGGTGGCCCAAATCGGTGTTAGGCTGATATCATCCTCTTTAAATTCGAAGCAATCCAGCATGTGCTTAAGAAGTAGGGGACGACCATAAACAAAGTGGGGTCCACCGGACAAAATACGTTGCCTATCCTCCTCACGGGCAAAATGGAAGATTAACCAACCGCTCTCGTGCTGTTGGAAACTGGATCCCCAAGATTGGGACAGTGCACGTATCGCCTTTAGTCCTGGGAACTTGCTGGCAATGTAGCCGACGAGGCAGTAACCCAGTTTCGATCGGACATCAAGCAAATCATTAGGCCCCAAAGTGAGGGGACCATCATCAACCGCAAACTTGGAGAGTTTGTTTTCGTTAGTGAGCTTACGGTTGCTGCTGAATAATCCTGCAAATGGGATATTTTTCTTGCCGGCATTTACAGCGGTAGTATCTGTTGTCGGTTGTTTATCATCCGGCCGTGAAGCAGTTGCATTCAGGGCATCGTTCTTAGCGATAAAGGAGGGGAAACCTCCATATCTGAGATAAAAGCACTAAAACTCGAAGGATTAACCTTACCGAAATTGGTGTTGGAGTCGGCCTGCCAGTCGGCCGGCTGACTGTTAGTTGCAGTTGATTTGACGGCTTTAGCTCCTGCCGATGGCTGGTCGGAGTGCTGGCCAGCAGCAGCATCCGCTGCAGGTTTTCTTAGCTTCTTGGTTTTGGCCATAGCAGACAGTGGATGTGAAACAGCTGTACCATCTGCGGAAGTGGTGTTAGCGTCAGGTTGTTGCTTGGCAAGCTGTCGGGCAGTTGCACTTGTTTTGACAGTTGCGGCATTTGCCAGCGGCTGGTCAGAGTGTAGGCCGACAGCAGATTTTCTTAGTTTATTGGTTTTGGCCATAGTAAGCACAGAGTGTGAACGGCTGCAGAAATTGATGCAGAATAATGGCAGCAACAGGGCAGTTATGTAGCACTCAAAAATTCAAAATTCAAACCCTTCGGCCACCAGAAATTCAATATTCAAACCCTCCGACTATCGGATAAAGGCCTGAGAAGATGGTGGGAGGTGCGCAGCGGTAGTAGAATATTGAAAATGCAGCAACAGGGCAGTATTGAAGCTGAAATTCAAAAATTCAAAATTCATAATTTAAATTCTCTGACCACCTGAAATTCAGAGTTTAAACCCTCCGTCCACCGGGAATGATTGTGGGCGGACGAAGTGGTGGAAGGTGCACAGCGGTAGCAGCAAAAGGCAATTTCTCCGGCAAAGAACCTGCATCAGAAATAGTTTCTCTGGCAGGACAATAGGTCGTGGAGGCTTTACAGCCGGCAAAAAGTCTTCAAAACTGAAAATCATTCGGTAGAAAAGATGAGCAATAAAAGGAGATGCGATTAATTGGTCCAGAATTTGCAGAAAATTGAAGGAGATCCGTTAGAGAGCAAAACAAGATTGAGGTACTGTAGAGAGAAAACTTTCTAGAGAGAGAAACACTCATGACCTCACCACTACTGAGAACTAAATGCTATATGGTTAATTAAATTAACATGGGATGATCACAAAGCCCTTAGACCGTAGGTATGGTTTTATTTTCTATTGGGTTAGGGTTTGCGTGGCTCTTGATTTCCTTTATCTCTCTCGTTTTGAGCCTTAAAATTATAAAGTTTGGTTTCTCCCTCCCTTTTTACTCCCCTAATTGTTGATTGGGGTATCTTAATTTTTATGATTGAATGAAAGTAGCCAAGAAGTAAAGGATTTTATATTTTTTTGTAAATAAAATATAAGTAAGGCAAGCTCAAGGCAACGAAAGCCTCTAGAGGAGGCTATTGGATAACCCATGGAGGATCCATGGAGAAAAGACCCAATAGAGCCTAAGAAGGAAAACCCAAAAGAATAAAAAGGAGATTTAGAAGGCCCATTATTTGTAAATATGTTAAATATCTTGTAACAACGTAAGCGATATCCTAGAATGACCATAGCTCCACTGCGGACTTAGTGGGTCGCATAGATTTTGGGCTTGTGATCATCCAACAAAGGCATATTAGGCTTATATTTTGCCTGTGATGCATTTTAACCAATGCGTCCAATATATTGGATATATTTTGTCATGCAAGACCTAATAATTTATGATGAGGGTTCGGTCATATTTAAAACCTGTCACTTGGTTGGACCCAGTTAATATTTGAACCAAAATGGAATAAAAGTAAAAATTTGTTTTTCCGAGCCTTCCATCCAAAACAATGTAGTGAGAAAGCTAATTTCACCCAATCGTTATCTCACGATCGTGGCACGTTTGGGATGAAATAAAGATACGCTATTATTGTGAACAACGTGAATACACTTCTGTTTTTCTGTCTCACGAGTCGTGGGGGATGATAATTTGTGCTATAATTGGTTGATGGGTTGAGTCTAACGCCGAGTAAAATGATTCGCTCGGAGTCCTCAAAATCATATAAAGAAGCGAGGCAAAATATCTTGGGGATCTCATATGATGAAAATGGTATCGAATACCTCCCACAAGATTATTTTCCACGTGAATCATAAAAGTGGTGCATGAAGAATTTGGCTTGTGGACCCTAAGCCCACTAGAAAATATTTTTACAAAACTCTATTTGAGAACAATGTGGGCTTTTTGCAGAAATAGTGGGAGAGGTTAAGGCTAAAAGGCCGAGTCTTAACTTGAACACAATATTATGATAATTATTAAAAATATTAGTCAATTTAATTTGATATTTATTTGAAGGTTGTGGCCCCATTATTACAATAAGTTAATTATCATTTTATGAGTTCTAATAAGTATTTGACTGTTATATTTTATATATTTATGTGGTCTATTTATAATTGGATTTATTATAATATTATGAGCTTTAATTAGGGTACTTAATGTTTTTTTTTTTTGGGTAATGGTAAATTTCATTAAGTAAGGAAAAAGTAGAGAGTGTTCAAATCAAATGGCAATTTAAGTATCCGCCATACTCTATACAAGGCGATAGTACTAAGTTATGAGTTAGTTCAGCCCTAAGTATACGGAGTCTAAGCTCATAAAAAATAATCGGAGCAAGGGATACTGCATCGCGAACCAGCTGTTGATACCTTCGTCAATTCCATTCTTGCCAAATATGATACACAAGGGATGCCAAAAAATTACGATAAACAGCATTAATAACATATTTCCCCCTCTATTTTCATGCAGCAATCAATACACCAATGGTCCATCCTCTAGTGGCCCAAGAGAAGTAGACCTCACGTCCCAACAGTTGAAGACATTGTCTAGCATAAGGACAACAAAGAACAGGTGCTGGTGAGTCTCAATAGTGCCACTGGAACATAATACACACTCACCATGGAGATGCTAAAGCCACGACCGGTCCATGATAGAGAGCCTCTCATGAAATGCTAACCATAGTATAAAAATGTTATGGGGGATCTTGAAAAGACCTATAAGCAGTGAAGACCAGCCTACCTTCGGTCCCAGATGCCAAAAACTATCATAGACGCTTTTATTGGCATAAGAACCGCCATCAAGGGAAATAAAATCTCGACCGCCTCTAATTGAAGGTAAAAGCCGCGTGACATCGAGCATGAAAGCATTCCTCATCCTAGTCCAGTGCCACTCCCCATCCTGGATGACCACTCGAAGTAAATCATCCCCGCACGTGCGACTAAGTGAGGGGCCGCAAGGGACATGCTGAATAAGCGGCCCCAGGGGATGCCATAGATCGTGCCATAGCGATATCCTCTCACCATCTCCAACCATATAATGTATATGCGACTGCAACGTACTACGTAATCGAAGGAGCTTCCTCCAACCCCAAGCTCCCGATGTAGCGTCAACCGTCCATATAGATTTACTACGCAGTCGCACCGATTAATCCACGAAACCCAAATAGAGTCAGGGTTCGAATTGACCACCTTCCATATATGCCAAGTCATAGGGGCCAAGTTAAGTCCAGTAAGATCCTTAAGTCCTTGGCCACCCTCCTCAATCGGTCGACACACTTGTGTCCAAGCAACTTTAGGGTAGCTAGTGGTCGATGTTCCTTTCCATAGAAAGTTGTGGAGCTGCTTTTCAATTTCTTTAGTAATCCCTTTTGGCAAAATAAATGCCATCGCCCAATAGATATGAAGAGCCATGAGTACCGATTTTATCAGTTGAATCCTTGCTGTAAAGGACAACTAAAGGGCGTCCCAACCTCATAGCCGCTTATCTATCTTCATCATCAATGGTTTACAATCAGTGATTGTAAGCCTAGACGAAATGAGTGGCAAACCTAAATAAGTGACGAGAAGTGTTCCCTCCTAAAAACCAAGGATGCCAAGGAGGATATCTCGCATTGGATATGCAGAACGTGAGAAGATAATATGACTCTTGGCAGCATTAGTATGAAGTCCAGATAATGAAGCAAATATCTCCAATCCCTCTTTGAACAACCGGACGGATCACTCATCCGCTCGACAAAATAGGAACAAATCATCAGTAAAGGAGAGTTGGAATAACCTAATCTCATCGCATCACCAATGGTAAAGGAATCCACCAACTTGCTCTATTCTTTGCTGATAGATACTTAATGTTTTATAGCAGTCGAATTCTCACAACTATTTAGAGGATCATTAGCTTTTTTCATTTGGCACAATCGTATTCTAGTTTGAGTTTGGGCGAGTCCGCAACAAAACCTAAGACCCGCCCCAAATTCGAGCGGGTTCAATAGGGTGGGCCCCAATGTAAACTTATTATCATGCATATAAGTCATGGATTATATACATTAAAGTAGCATAGAGGGAAGTTGTAACATATATAAATATAGAGGGGGTAAATTATATTTTTTGTCCCTATTCAATTCATAAGAATAAAATTCTTTCAAACAAAAATTTTGATCAAAATGATTATTTTTAAAAAATCTTTTTTTAAAAAAAAAAGATAAAAAGAAAGGCATTAATTACCCAAATAACTTCTCCATCCAAAATATTACTTGAGCCAACATTTTGTATTATATTGGTGAATAATTAAAAAAGCACCACATTCGAAAATTTTTGTTAAATTTTAAATAGATATGCATGCCGTCAAAGATCCCTATATTCATTCTGCGCAAAATCTTTTATCTCACTTTAGTATGACACATTCATATCACATTCATATTTCATATTTTTTTTCTTTTTAAAATGAACATGTTTCATACTAATATATGACACCAAAATGATGCAGACGATCCCCACCGTGTTCACCTATCTCTCGTTTCTTAGCATCGTCGCCCGTCCCAACTCTCCGCCACACGTGCCATCAATTTAAATTAAGATACCGCGGAATATTATTAAATTTAAATTTTCATAAATTGTGAATATGTATAAATGATAAATTCGAAGGCTTTTTATGGTGAAATCATGTATTCATGTATGAGTTTTTTAATAAATTTGTTTTGAAGCATGTTAGTCGCATAATGATATGTAATGATATATTCGTCATAAGCATATTGTGAATTCTTTGCATGGAAAGACGACAATGTGATGATTCCTCAATTATGTGGAGACTTCTTAATAAGCTATTTTATTTTAGTTATTTTCTTCTCAACTTCTGATTTGGCCATTTACCATAACATCTCTATATATTTTTAAAAATCGGGTAAAAACTTTCTTGTGTCTTAAAAATAAGTAAATTATTCTCTTTATTTTCTCAAACGTGGCTCACATGTCTTGTTCCGTTAAATTAACTTAATTAGTTGATAATATATAATAACTATAAATAATTAATATTTATATTTATATAGATACCTAAATTTGAAAATAAACTTTAGTATATATTAATTTTTGAATTGTAATATTTAATTTAACTTTTCAATTTAAAAATTATAAATTTTTATATACTTTTTATATTTTAATTTAAATAAATATATCCAAGAATAAAATTATTTACTTCTTAAGAGGATAAAAATCCAAAAAAGAAAACTAAAAAAATAATCTCAAAGCAAAAAACAAATAAACGTGAGTGATTTTATATATCAAGAACGGTATATTAGTCATTTTTATTTTAAAAAAAAGGTCAAAATATAAAAAATCAATCAATTTCACACTAAAGGAGCGTGAAACGAAGGAGAGTTTCACTCAGAATTTATAAATTATGGGAACTTTTTTAACTTATTTTTAAATACATGATGTTTTTTTAACTATTTTGACATAATACAGGGAGTAAAATGCAATATAGCCTAATTGCATACCCTTTGCACCATCTCCCTTTTGTTTATACACAGCAAATTAAATTACTTCACCTAAGTTTTAAGAAATATATTTCTCCAAATCTAGTCACCTTTTTTCACTTCCATCCAAATTAAACAGCGTGCAATAGTTAATTAATTCGTCTTCTCTTTTTTCTTTTACATATTTATTAATAAATAAAAAAACCCAAATTCACAATAATTTTAAGAGAGCATAAAATTAGGAGTACTACTTCGACATAAAATCGCAAATATCAACAAGGTAAAAAGGAACTAAACTAATCTATTAGAAAATTATAGGGTTTAATGCAATTTACGTTTCGATAGTATTGTAAATGGGCAAATTATTCTCTTACAAAAATGATAATAGTGATTCATCCCGATGTATTTTTCAAAAGAAGTAATTTATTACCTCCCTGTTTAAAGAGGTAAATTGCTGCATTTTGAATACACAGGGCGGTAAATATTGCTGCATTTTTTTAAAAAAGAGGTAGATAAATTGCTAAATTTTTTTATAAGATAATTTGCTCATTTACAATGTCATAAAAGGGTTGTTTACGCTTTTTTCGAGAATTATATGTATTTTGAAACTTCTAAATCCTTACATACTCCCTGCATGAACTCTAGTTCCCTAGTCTAATCTATAACAAAGAGATCTACTATAAAACCAACATGAAAATGTACTCTCCTTCCGAAATTTGGTATAATTATAGGTACATCTTTTATGATTTGAAAAATTAAATCTAGTAATCTCTAAAGTTTCTGCATTCGTCTAGCAAATAGGCTTTTTCGTTAGCCAAAATTCATTGACTCTATTGATATTAACGTAAAAAAATGACGAAAATTGATATTTATCAATTTATTACAGGTCGAACAAATTTTTTCTGACTGACTACCCTTATAACGGTGAAAATATACCTCATCACATACATTAATGTATGAAAATGTATAAGGGTGATTTGATTATAAAATGATTTATTTGACCTGCAATAAATCAGTAATTATATATAAGTCAACTGGGGGGTACATATGCATGTTTATCCGATTCTTTTGTTAATATCAGCAAATTCGATGAATGCTGACTAACAGAGAAACTTATTTGTTAAACAGAAGCAACTTTCAGGGGTGCTAGATGTAATTTTTTAAACCACAAAAAGTTTCTCTATAATTATACCAGGCTTCGTAAGAGAGAAGTATAATTATTTTTTATTTTTACTATAAGATGCATGATGAGGTTAAAGAAACGAAAATTGAAAAATTGAAAAATCTATAATTTGGTTATTTGAATTAAATATTATACGTGAATTAAATTCTAAAAAGATTGTCCGTGAGGCCTCAGCTTCGTCAGATGAGTTAGACCCCTTTAACAATCGTTTCGAATTTAATTCATATTATGCAACGGACTGAAATATGATAAATAAAAAAAAATGGAAAACGAACTGCAAAAATATATAGAAAAGAACTCAAACTTGAATAAATAACAAGTTATTAACACATAAAATGCATAGTCTCTTGATAAAATTCATCTGATCTCTTGCATAGGAATGTCATAACATTGATTCAACGTTACCTATATGTCAATAATAATCAGCAAATTATGCTCATTATTATAACTGTAGTATCCATCTTTTACTGTCGACGTTGTCGTTATTATAGTTGTTGTAATAATTGTCGAAAAATCTACGTAAAGTTTAACCAATAACGACATTATAAACATGATGCAACGCAATAATTTTGCATTAATAATTAACTCGTATATAGTACCAACATTAGCTCCGTTGCGCCTCTTGCGAAGATATCTGCGTGGTATCCAACGAAGACCCTCTGATTTTGGCTACAATTATGGTTGAATCGTGGGCGGGAAAGCCCTCGTATATTCGTTTGCCTGTTGGGGTGGTGACTTCTGTTCGGAAATTACATCAGGCATCAAAATACCATAACTTAAGAATTTGTTGGCCTCTGACGAGGTTGAAAGAAATGTACATAAAACAACCAACAGTAGTGCAGCAAATACGAGGATCGTCCTTGCCATGTTTGCTACATAGGTTGATTTCCTGCGAAATTTCCCTTAACTTGCCATGGTTTGATCGGTCGGAGAAAGAGATTCCTTCTTCTTTCTGTTTGCTGCTGTTCTTTTGTTTATGTGAAGAATGATTTTGGCTGGAAATGCGAAACAAAAGAATTTGCCTTTTTATTGATTGATGGACTACAATTTGTATTTCAACAAAACCGTTGGATGATATATATATATATATATATATATATATAAATGGAGTGATGTTACGACCAAAAAAATAAAAAGATTAATACCATTAATTTTGAGGATCGTTCGGGTTTTTTTTATTACATTCATGACAATTGTTATATGTGTTATTTGTGGATTTTTATACATGTAATATAGTAGATAGGGTTAGAATTTAAACGATAGATCAAAATATCATGTCATTTTGTATATACTCGTGTATCGGCTTAAATATATTTCGGTCCCGTAATTTAGGTCATTTGGTTTTTTTGTTCTTTTATTTTTTAAGGTAGCATTTTGGTTCTGAATTTTTTTAATTTTCGTGATTTTGGTTTTTTTTTTTCATTGAAGTCTACTGTTTTTGTTGGGAAAATCCATGTGCCTCTCATGTGACATTTTAAAATTGGGGTTTCTGTTCCTATGACCCAATGCTGCCAGTATTTTTGTCCTTTAATTTTTTAAAATAGCATTTTGGTCTTTCATCTTTTTAATATTCACAATTTCAGTCATTTTTTCACTGAAATTCACCTCGCCGATGGAGGTGAACTCCAGCAAACAAAAGAGACTGAAATCAGAAAAATTAAAAAGATGTAGGATCAAAATGCTATTCTAAAAAATTAAAAGACAAAAATATCAAATGACTTTAGTTACGGGATTAAAAATTCATTAATTTACCACACATGATTAGATGTAATTGAAACCTAATACTATTTTATTAATTAGATACCTTAAACAAACATGAATTCATTAAGGAATAAAATTGTTGAATATCTCTTATAAATCTTTTTTGGACAAAGGTAATAGAATTACAAAGAAAACAATTATCGTGTCAAAAGTTCAAAAGGGTATTAGGAAAAAGAAATAACACAACTTATAGCCTTTTGTATGTTTCTTCACTTAGCAAATTACTATAACAAGTGAAATAAAACAATAGTAGCTATATTTGAAAGCACAAAAAAGAACATACCAATATATATATATATATATATAAAGATAATTTACAACGAACTCTTTAAAATTTGTTATAATTACAAATACCCCCTTATTATTTAAAAAATAACATGAAATTAACGACCGTCTAACAAATACCCCCTCCGTGACAACTCATTGTACGGGAGTATTTGTAATATTTCTCAAACAACGAGAAGGTATTTGTAATTATGATAAATTTCAAAAAAATACCCATTGTAATTTATTTTAAAAAAAACTTTGAACTTTTCTTATCGCAAAATAATAAAATTAGGCAAAAGTAGGGGTGGGAATAAGTCCGACCATAACATACTCAACTAACTTTACCTAAAAACTCTCAACAGCATAAGTACTTAAAACTATAATAACGCACACTCATCAAAATCCGTCTTAATCTCTTGAAGCCAAGAAGAACAAAAGCAATCATTCACACAAATTCAGACCAAAATAAGTTAACTTCCAAAGGTGAAAATTAACAATGGCTGCAAGAACCATAGTTTTCCCACTGATGGCAATCTTGCTTTGCTTCTTTCTGGTGAGAGAAGTCCATGCTGCTGGATGCACTTCCGGCTACGGTGGAAGCTGCGTTGTTGGATCCAATTCGAAAGGCAGCGCCCCGACTCCTGAGCCTGAAGGTCCAGAATTCAAAGAGGACGAAGGTCATGACATGTCGGATACGTTTGAGAAGATGGGACAAGAATTGGAGAGAGATATGAGAAACTTCGTTGTTTTAGGACACTGAAACACACAAATGCACGACATGTTCGTATCTAGCCTTTTGTACTAGCTAGTTCAAATGGGAACTAGCCAATATCCTCTAGCTAGTATTCGTAATAACTCGATTCATATATTTCCCTCGTGTCGAGTCTGAAGCTTTTGAAAAGTTTGATCTTAACTCGATTCATTTTACAACACTATAGTTATTTGTAAGTGTGTCGTATCTCTTGGATATTATTTGTAAGCTTTGCTCATTTATGAAATTTTATTGTCTCGAGATTTGATGTTTATTTCTTTCTAAATTATGATGTTTTGCAACAAGAAAATCTCCGTTAAGAACAGTTCTCAGAAATTGAACGTTTGCGCTTAAAAACTCAATTTTTTTATTTTGAATGTAATGAAATTTATAGAAAACCTATATATGATCACTCCAAAGGTTGATTAATTTGTCATTATAAGTATATATTAGGGCATATAATTTTTACAACCATGATTGTTGAGCTTAGGTTGTCAAAAATTCAACCTAAACTTAAAAAGAAAAAGAATGATAATTATTGACAAAAATGGAAGCAACCCCCTTATGATACTGGAAATGAGCAAATTACCCCTTTATGAAAAAATAAATAGCGATTTACCTCCCTGTATTTTTTAAAATACAACAATTTACCCCCCCTATCATTTTTAAAATGAAGCAGTTTACCTCCCTATATAAGGAGGTAAATTGCTTTATTTTAAAAAGTACAAGCAGATAAATTGCTATAGTTTTTTTACAGAGGGATAATATGCTCATTTTCAATATTATAGAGGGGTAAATTGTTATTCAACCAATAATTATTGATAAACGTTGTCCGTATCCCATGAGCTAGGCAAGGATGAGTTTAATAAATATTATTAAATTTTTATTTTAAATCAAGTTTGATTCAAATTTTGCTATACAAACAAAAGAGCTGTTACCTACAAAAACGAAATCAAGAAGTACAATAATAATAACATTGTACACCATGTGATACTAGAAGCAAAACGCATCGTTACCGTTGATCCTCCGGCAAAAATTAAACTAAATTTGAATCGAAAATGAAAATAGTACCATCGAATTTTATTTGGTTGGTTTGTAATTAGGTAAGAGCTAGTTCAATAATAGATCTAAATCAAAAGAAGGTTGATGGGGGATAAGTGATCCGACAGTGCCGAGTTGAAGGGTCGTAAAAGTTATTCTAGGGATAACAGGCTGATCTTCCCCAAGAGCTCACATCGACGGGAAGGTTTGGCACCTCGATGTCAGCTCTTCGCGACCTGGGCCTGTAGGTCGAGCACAAACTAAATCTTCTGTCAAATTTTAATGTTGTATATCATATTTATTAATATATATATATATATATCATGTATATAATGTACTTTTTTACATATATAAATAATATAAATTTTATACACGTAGTATATTATTTTAAATAAAATATAAAATGCAATACTATATTCAAATTTTTTATTTCAATATTTTTCATTAATCGTCTTGTTTTTACATGGGTAGACTTGGTTGATTGCTCGTAAAAAATGGTGCTTGAGTTCAATTGAAATACAAAATAATGAAGTAAAATGATAGAAATTAATAGACTATAAAGAAGTGAAATTTCTCATCTTTCTGTGTAGAAGTAATATGGAAATTGAAGTTTAAAGTGCGAAACTCCAAGTCAGAAATTAGAGTTGTAGTTGAAAGTGAAATTGGCGTATTCTGCTTGGGGATTCCACAATTTATAGGCCGAAACCCTATGGATTCAGTGGGAGGTTTATTTCCAGGTGGTTGGAGTCTCCTAATTTTTTAGAGAAGGATAAGGGACTCCACTGCGGATGAGGTTCCTAGATTCATGGAGATGATTGAGAGGATATCCTGCTTCTGTTAGGGTTCTCGAGCTGGAGTTTACTTTAGATAAGGACAACTTAGCTTTTCTTCTACAGCCCCTACATGTCCCTACCGCTAGTGATGATCCAATCTTATGAACCCTACGGAGTGGCTTGAAAGACCCTATGTGAATACCACATGAGCCATCTGTGGACGCCCCATGGTATAATTTTGATTGTATTTGGGTCTTTACTTTTGCGGTGGGATAGGGATCTTGGGCCCTTGGGCCTTTTAAGGGTGTTCTAAGCCTTTACTTGGATTTGACTTCCTGATCCCTTTATGGTGTTTTGAGTCTCGAATTTCTTTGTGCTTCTACAATCTCAATCTTTTTTTTGGTGTTGTTTAGGCCAATTTATTTTTATAGGCAGAGTCAGTAGACCTGGTTGCTACTAGGTGTGCTCATAATAATATTTCAAAATCATTAGAAGAAAAATGATTTACTATCATGATTAATATGACAATTAAAAATTTTAAAATTATGTCGAATGATACTAATTAATCACATCTATGCAATGGCTACTAATTATTGTTTCTGCAGACGAGGCTAAACATTAGCAACAATTAAAAATCATGACAAATATTTTAGC
This sequence comes from Sesamum indicum, assembly GCF_000512975.1. NCBI lineage: Eukaryota > Viridiplantae > Streptophyta > Magnoliopsida > Lamiales > Pedaliaceae > Sesamum > Sesamum indicum. The sequence goes on from NC_026160.1 coordinate 3,090,007, forward strand.
CAAAACTAAAATGATGATTAACTTGGTCAAAATATAAAGTTTTCACTGATTTATTTATAGGAAAAAGTATTATTTTAGTCTACTAAGTATGCCTAATTTTAATTTTAATCCGATAACTATATGCATTTTTTGTTTAGGTCCAGTAACTTACGAAATTGCTTACTTTTAGTCATCTGGCAAATTTTCAATTTTATCCCTATACAACTTTTGAAAGACAGTTTAGTACATATGCACTCATAGGGGTAAAGTTGTCCGAAAATCTGCCAGAGAACTAAAAGTAAGCAATTTCGTAAGTTACTGGATCTAAACAAAAATGAACATAGTTATCGGACTAAAATTAAAATTAGACATACTTAGCGGACTAAAATAATACTTTTTTCTTATTTATATGACAGTGATAGATAATATTAATATGTCATAATTTTAAAATTATAATAATTTCTAATATAAAAAATAATACATTGTGGATTTTCATTTTCCAGATGTGTAGTACTACCTAATTTTGTCATTTGGAAAAAAAATTATCTTATGAGTATTGAAAATATTAATAAAATTTATAACGTTGATATTTGCATTTTATTTTTTAAAAATATAGAAAAATATAACACCATTCACAAATAAAATAAAATAAATATGAGGCCACCAAATGGCCTCCATTTGAGGTGAAGCATTGAATGCATGTCTGTGTGTGGGAGATAACTAAGAGTTTGTCACTCTCATCACCAACATTTTCCGGACCATTATTTCCTTTGAAATTATTGCAATCTTTATGTCGTAATAATTCTTACAAACGAAATTTCTCACTTTGTAAATAAAGAAATATACCAAGTAACATTCATTTGTCATAAAGAAAGATGCAGAGTTGGTTATTGGTGCAATAAAGGATATATTAATTAATGTATACAACTATATGCTAGAACAAAATATCAAGTCATAATTTTAAAATCGTTACTAAAAATATATATTAAGTGACAAAAACTCTGATTTATTACAATATAATTATTATGACGAGAATTATATATAAAAAATTATCATTATAGATAATTAGTGGCAAATCACCAGTGACAAAAAAAATACAGCGACAATAAATAATTGTTGCCACTAGATCGTCACTACAGACATGTCATCACTAATTGTTTTTAGTGATGATTTTACGCATAACTCTTTGTCACTAATTCGTACTAATGACAATTTTAACAAATTCATTATTGTCACGAAAGAGACGCTACTAAAATATATATATATATATATAATTAATAATAATATTAAAGTATTCACTTAATTTATTTTTATTTATTTGCTACTTTTTTCTCTTTTTAGTTATATACATGTATTTTTTAAAAAAAACCCGTTACAAAAAAGATGAGTGATTTCCACCGAACATCCGAACACCACCATATCGGCTAGGGCATGCCCCCAAGACTTAGGTTGCTTATAATAGTGCTTACAGATAATTGTCCAGTAACACAATTCTTACATCATAAAAAAGATCGAACATAATCGAATTAAAAATGATTTGTTGTTATTAATTGAGTCAATAAATATTAGTATATACAGTTATACATGTATGTCATTCTACGTGTTAATGGAATCGTATTCAATTAATGATATATATAATTTGTAATTAAATGTATCATGTGATTTACATCTCTCATGAATATATTGCAGTACGATTGTACAATTACTCGATATACGAATGATTTGATTTGACAAACAAATGACATTAAGTGCAAATATAATTATAGTATGTACACTATATAATTTATTATTTGTATTTAAATTTAAATCAATCGTAAGATAAGTGTATGTTTCGCATTCTAGATTTTTGTTTGGCTTAGAGACAAGAAAATTCCTTTATGTGGATGTTTATATGAAAAATAAGTATTAATTTTTTAATATTCATATTTATCCTTTAATTTACTACAAGAAAATAAGGTATTAGAGGCGAAAATTTAGAGACGGAATTAAATCCGTCTTTATCAAAGATGAACTTAGATGTCTTTTATTCAATTCTTTGACATATGAATTAATATTGTTTTGTAAACTATAGGAAAAAGAACTTGGTAGAGAAGTGACTTGATCTTGAGGTATTTCAAAGATGCCGTAGAAAACACAAAGGAATTGAGGAGTTCAGCGACAACAAATCCAATAAAATTAATGTAAGTATAATTTGTCATTGGTATTTAACTATTGGTTAGTATATATATTGAGAAATTTTATTAGACTTTTATTACACAAATGTTCCTTTGTATCTAATGTACTTGCATTGGAAGAATACCTTTGCAAAAACGGGTTATACGAATGTTTCTTCCCAGTCTTCATTCGATATCTCATCTTGGTATGGTATTACCGAAGGTCCTTCTAAAGGACGCTCATATGGATTTAGAAGTAACTCATCATCTACAAGTGCAAGTTCAGTTAGTTCTATTATTAGAGCATCTGAGGAGAAGCTTAATGAATTAAAAATAGAGGACATGCGCTCTAGTGCTACAGAGATGGAAGAAGAATTCTCAAGACGAGAAGAAAAAAAATTGTTTGAAACTCCTTTTGAAGAAGCTCGAAAGGGGGAGGCAAACCTACAAGAATTAGTTAAAAAATTACTTCAAGATGTACGATACACAAACCATCAATTTGCTGGTGGGTCTGACAGCTGGAGCAACAACACCTCAAGGGAGACCATTAGTTTATTTTTTTCTATTGGTTGTTTATGACTTAATTTATGTTGATTTGGATTGTATTTTGACTTACTTTTGTTGATTTGGAAGTCCAGAAATTGATATTATTTGGTAGTATTTGGATGATACAATGACATCAATTATATTATTGTTGATTGTATTATGAGTATCTTTTTTGTTAATATTTATTATTGTTGGTTTGGAAAATTAAGATTTTTGTATTGATTGAATATAGTTGATGGTATAATGACCAGAAAATTAATTTGGGTACTTCAACTAAAAAATCTGTCAAAAAAAAAAACAAAAAAATATGAGAGACGGATTAGAGACGGAAAATTTTGGGAGTTTAGAGACTGAATCAGGACGGTAATCTGTAAAGATTTACAGACCGATTAGAGACGACAATTTGTACAGCTTTAGAGACGGTTTAGAGACGGAACATTTTGGGTGTTTCAGATATGAAATTAGAGACAGAATTAACAAACAAAAACTTTGCTTTCAGAGACGGAAAGTATTTCTCATTATAGACTAAATCAGAGATGGACTACAGAAATTAGAGACAGATTACTTTAAAACTTTGTTCTTGTTTATCGACAGAATTAGCGACGCCAATGTTTGGTCTCAAAATAGAGACGGAATATTTCCGTCGTAATATTTAGCTACTGGGCTTTCAGCCACAAAGTGCCGCGGTGGATTTTTCCGTCGCTATTTTATTTTATAGATGGAAACCATAGTTTTAGTGACATAATTTTTCATCTTTGATACCCTATATTCTTGTAGTGATTCAATTTTTTCCTTAAAAAAAATTTGGGCAAAATAGTAGATTAAATATTTATTAATAATCTTAGAACTATTATTTTTTTTAATTTCTCAACCCACTGCTCCACATTTCTCTCTCACCTAACTACTTATGATTTTTTTTTCCTCACAAACTTTCATATTTTTAATAAACCTAAAATTAATTTATTTTTTCTTCCTCATCTCACTCTATGTTTCTTTTTTTTTATTTTCTCATCTCCTCACAAATTGTTTTAGCTTTTTGTCTCACACCATGATTCTTTTTTAGAGTTATTAATTTTTTTATCACCAAAAAAAATTATATATTAATATATTTTTTTTAAATATATTAGTAATAATATAATGAGTCGCGATTTAATTAAAAAATTATTTTTTTATAAAAAAGAAGCCCAAGAAGTGATTATGAATCACGACTTGGGCAATTTTTGTTTTTTTTTCATTTAATTAAATTTTAAATAATTAATTATATAATTTTTTTTAATTATATATAATTAACATATTAAAGTTACAGTTGTATTAATTAACATATTAAACTTATAATTTCATTTAATTATATATAATTAATTAAAATTGTATTAATTTTAAAAATTATAATTAAGTGTACAAATATAATAGTGTATATTTTTTTGTACAAATGTAAAAAATACATTGAAATATACAATTATTCTTAACAACCCAATACCGGCACATCTGATTGTGTAGAAGAATTTTTTTATTGGGATTGTTGCCTTGTACGCATTTGCGCCCAATCAAGCTCGTTGTGAATAATTTATAAAATTATATTATTTATTTTTAGTCCTTATTAAATATAGTTTATATTGAGCGATATATTATTTAACCCAACTTATGTTATGTCGTGCTTTTGGCTGCCGGATTATGTTGAACATGAGTTTGAGGCTATGATAGTTGATTTCTGGTAGCATAATCAAGGGGAGAGGCGTACCCATTGGCTTGGGTGGGCAAAACTATGTTGAGCAGGGAAGGTAGGAGGACTCAGATTTCGGGATTTAAGAGCATTTAATGTTTTGCTTTTCGCTAAGCAAGGGTAGGACTACTTACGCAGCCGAATAGCTCGCTGGGCCAGTTGTTTAGAGCAAAGTATTATCCTCATTTGTCGTTCCTAGAGGCTGCTATAGGTACTCGACTATCTATAACTTGGCAACGTATTTTAGCGGCATGAGACTTAGTGATTAGCAGTAGTCGGTGGCGTATCGGATCGGGCTCCAAAGTATGTATTTGGGTTGACCGATGGGTACCACGACCAACTGAGTTCAAGCCAATTAATCCTCCAACGATCCTATCTAGCAATGCTCTTGTTGCTGAATCAATTGATGAGGGTACAGGTCAATGGAAAGCGGATCTGATTGATTTTCGGGGTAGAAGAGGTGGGAGTAATTATGGACATTCCAACCAGTGGAGGTACTACTGAGGATACGCTTCTATGGCATTACGATCAGTATGGCCAATTCACGGTTAGATCAGCATATCAATTGGAGATAGCGAGGGGATGTAGGAGTGCAACCTCGACATTAGGTACCTTCGATAGGCCTGTGGGGCGTAACTGGAAGTGGATATAGAGTATCATACGCCTCCGAAGGTACATACGTTCATTTGGAGGACCTATCACGAGGCTATACCTACAACTGTCAATCTAGCAAGAGGGATGGGGTCGACAGCCGAGTCCTATGCTTTTTGTGCTTCAAAGGCAAAGACAACACTTCAGGTGTTGTTGCAATGTTCCTTTGCTCGGTAGGTGTGGGCGTTATCTCAATTGCCATGTCGGATTATATTTGAGGCAGCAAGCAGTGTCAAGCAATGGATATGGGAAACGTACGAGTCACTGGGGATGAAGAAGGGTGATCAATTCTTGGTCGTTTGTTGGGGCCTTTGGCATCAATGCAATCAGATTGTCATGGAAGGTTCTTGCCCAACGGCACTAGAAGTGGTCAGGAAGGCAATGCGCTTTCAATAAAAATACATTGCTGCTTTACCGTCAGGGTAGCAAATTAAAGTGTGTTTATAGAGTTTGCTATATAGTGGTTCAGTGTAGTGTAAAATGATATATATATATATATATTGTGGTTTGGTATGCATTAATAAAACTCATCGATGTTCCTCAAAAAAAAAAAAAAATTAGCAAATTAAGGTAAAATCGAGAATATGCAGGGGAATATATAAAAATCAGTCACAAATTGTGATGGGTGAATGGCAAAGGAAGATGAGGTGAGTTAGATGTTTCAATATTAAATTATTAAATTGACTTTTGAAACTTTTTTTTTCCTGTCAAATAAAAAAAGAAAATTGGGGTGCCTATTCTGATTGGGCTTAAAGATAATTTTCGCCCCTTAATTTCAGGCCATTCTCGTTTTAGTTTCTTAAGTTACTAGGGTTTCATTTTGGTCCCTTAAAACTGAAAAAATCTCAATTTTGGTACAAATTTGATCGGAAAGTTGAGTCACTCGCCGGAAAAATTCACATGTCAGGTATGTGACTTTTTAAATTGGGACTTGTATTATAATTGACTGAAAAATATGATGTGGTGAAGACATGGTCTAAAGTTAGGGGACTAAAATGAGAAGGGCATGAAGTTAGGGGACTTATACAAAATATGATGTGGTGTAGCTGAGTCACTTATACAAAATTGATTGACAACAGATAATTATTTGTTATTATATTAATATTAAGATAAATTACAACGATCTATCAAAAAATTTATTATATTGTAAATATCACATGAATTTTTGAAAAACTACAAATACCCTTTAGAATTAACAATTATATAAGAAATTATACCCCTCGTGACAACCAATTATAAGGGATTATTTGTTAGACGTCCGTTAATTCTACAGGAGTATACTTGTAATTCTTCACACGACGAGAGTATACATCCATCATTATAAAAAATCTCAAAAAAGCCAAATACAAATTACCCTTCATATTATCAATACACATTTGTATTTTTATACTTATTAATTACTTTAACTTTAGGTTTTAGATTAATTATTATCTATTTATTTTTATATCCCAAAATATAAACTATTTATAAATGTATGTTAAAAAATATAATTCTCCCATGCCTTAACACAGAATACACGATTCTTTATAAAAATAACTTTATACATACACGATTCTTGGAATTAATATTATTTGTTGTTGCAGGAAAACTGCAACAGTGGATGCATTTCCTCTCTGCCAACCCCACGTACCAACCCCATGCACTCAACAGCAAGCTCTTCATCAATGCCCATAAAAGCTCTTTTCAACTCCCCCTAACCCCCCACCCCCTCTTTCACAGGCAGCGAAAAATATCCCCTCCTCACTCCATAAACTATGGCTTCCCTCTTTCCAGCAACAATATGTCTTCTTCTATTCATTATAGGTGTCGCCGCCGCCGCTGGGAAAGTCCCGGCGGTGATCGTGTTCGGGGACTCCTCGGTGGACGCCGGCAACAACAACCAGATATCGACAGTGCTGAAGAGCAATTTCCGGCCATATGGGCGTGACTTCTTCGGGGGCCGGCCCACTGGGAGATTCTCCAACGGCCGTATTCCGCCGGACTTCATCTCTGAGGATTTCGGGCTGCGGCCGATTGTGCCGGCGTACTTGGATCCGCAGTACAACATGTCGGATTTTGCTGGTGGGGTTTGCTTCGCTTCTGCTGGTACTGGTTTTGACAATGCTACGTCTAATGTACTTGTAAGTGTTCTACCAGCAATTTTGTCCCCAGAGTATTAATTCTTGTGCATTTGCGTAATTTAAACTAAGTGAAAAATACAAGTAACCCCTTATAATATCATAAATGAGCAAATTATACCCTTATAAAAAAATAAATAGCAATTTATTTTTCTATATCTTTTAAAATATAACAATTTATCCCCTATGATTTTTAAAATGAAGTTGCTTCAGTTTAAATAATATATGGGATAAATTGCTATAATTTTTTTATAGAGGATAATGTGTACATTTTCAATATCATAGGCGGATAAATTACTATTCACCCTTTAAACTAGTGTGCGTGACACGACCCAAATATGTTTGCAATTAATTTAAAATTTAAATAATATAATTATTTTTTTAAAATATATATTAGTTAAATAAATAAAAAATAATATAAAGATAAAAGCTGTGGGAAGATGTTAAGAGGAGAGTGGAGAAAAATAAAGCCAGAATTGGAGGTTGAGAAAAAAAATTGAGACAACGAAGAGGTGTTCTTCAATTATAATAATGTATAGATAGATAATGAGATATAAGTTTTTCTATTTTAACTAAAATAAAATAAAAATTAATCAAAATAAATATATAAATTATTTTTGAAATATATATGAACATGAAATTATAAAAGTTAATTAATTAAAAAATGATTGTTTATGTCAGAAATAAATTTAATTAATGAAATTTTAAGCCATTTATCATATTTTGCTAATTATAAGTAGTTATTTAGGAGTCTCCTTTTAATAAATAGGGAATATATATATATATATATATATATATTCAAAATTATTTATACATATCGAATATATATATTCAAAATTATTTATCCATATCGACAAATTAAAGTTTTTTTGGTGCGAATTGTATCATGTCATTTTATGTCAACAACTCATTACTAAGATAGTAAAATTCTTACTACATATTGATATGTACATGTGAAACTTTTAAATTTTTATTATATTTATTTAATTAAATAAAAAATAAGAATGATAAAATAAATTAACTTCAAATGATCATGTAAAAAATGATTAATAAAATTAATGAGATTAATAAACAAATATATAGGGTCGTTTAATCGATCTATATTTCACCATTAAGAATATATATACTAGACTATTGTTTACATAAGAAAATGGCAATTCTCCTCAAAAAAAGAAAAAAAAAAAGAAAGAAATGGTTATTACTTATTATTATATATTAGAAGTTTTATATGGACGGAGAATTTTTAGTTCGGATCCAACTCAGTCAAATTTGAACCAATCATATGACAAGTGTAATACACTTATCGTGTGATTGATGTACAGTTTAGAGAAAATTACCAATTATGTAGTAAATATAATACACTTATTTTGTGATTAATTTGATTCGATTAAATTTAATTCGGATGAAAATTTTCCGTGTGTGTACGTTGTGTGAATGTTAAAGGAAAGAAAACCAAATAATTTCTTTTGCTCTCGAAATCTAATAATAAATTTCCATATGTATTTTCTTTATTTACAAAGTTAATTTCTATGTAAATATTTCATTTCCATTATTCCAATGTACAAATTAATATACTAATTCTATAAAAAAAATTGATTAAGGGTGACATTTAATTCATATGACTTTTCTTAAACATCCTTAAATAATTCAAACATCACATTATTATTGTGGCACACACATTTATACATCCCTATGCATCTATACATATAGATCTTTAGCTTGTTTTTATAGTTCCCTCCAAAGGTCATTCATCAAACCTATGCATAATCATAGGTGCAAGATGCAATGTTTTCCAACATTCTTAAATGCAATTTGACTCTTTATGGAAATATTAATAGATAATTCTTTTTTTATTTTTTTGTTAAACATAAAAGAACGACGCAATTTCTTAATGCACGAGGCAGTAAGTTTCTGTTTTAAAAGTTTAGGGATTGTGTTGTTATTTTTTTTATTCTTTATTTTTTTTGTTTACGAGACTTTGTGCCCGTTAATAAATTGTAACCTGTCTAATTTTTAAATTATAATTTAATTTAATTATATCTTTAAATTTGAAAAAAAAAACACACGTGTCTATCACTAGTTAGTGTATAACACGAAAATGTGATAGAAAATTCATACCGACCAGCAAATTTATTAGTTTTATTATGTGTAGTACATATATATACATATATACATATATATATACATATTTATGTATGTATGGTTGAATTGTATGTGTGATTGCAACATTTTGATGAGTGTTCTTAATTTACACTTGCAGAATGTGATACCACTTTGGAAAGAAGTGGAGTACTACAAGGACTATCAGAACAAACTGAAAGCCTACTTGGGAGACACAAAAGCCAACTATATAATCAATGAGGCACTCTACATCATCAGCTTAGGCACAAATGACTTCCTGGAGAATTACTACTCTCTCCCAAGCACGCGTTCAAAATACACTGTTGACCAGTTCCAGGATTTCCTCATTGGGGTTGCGGAGACGTTCATTAAGGAAATATACAGTCTGGGAGCTCGGAAGATGTCACTTACGGGGCTCCCACCGATGGGGTGCCTGCCCCTCGAGAGGACCACAAACTATGTGAACGGGAATGGAGATAAGTGCATGGATGGGTACAACGATGTTGCTCTGCATTTTAATGCGAAGTTGAGTGATTTGGTTAAGAAGATGAACGATGAAATGCTGGGAATTCGGGTTGTTTTCTCGAACCCTTACGACGTTTTTATGCAGATCATTCGCGAGCCTTCTACGTTTGGTAAGTTCGTTACATTAAATTTCACTCTAGATTGCGTTCGGTTGAGTTAAATTTATTTATATGAGAAGCAACGATAGTTGTGTACAATTAGATAAATGACCGGTATATATCATTTTTCATCCCATATTTTAGAATTAGTATACTTTTCATCGAATTAGGTATGTGATTCTCATTAATTAATGGTCTCATAACATGCAAATATCCTCATTTTTCACCAACTTTAATAAGTATTTTAGTAAATTATGATTCATGAATCATCAAATAAAAACACAATAAGAATAATAATAATAGAAAAACATAATTGCAAGCCTCGAAATTTTTATTCATAATCAAGCACATAATAATCCAACTTTTTCACTAATTTTTTAATAAAAAAATACCCTTCTAATGAAAATAAATTAATTGCTTGCTCTTGTAAATTAACATCTCAAAACTTTGGTGGTGACATTTTTTATTTTTCTTTCACCACGATATCAGCATATATTTTAAAAATAGAATTATTTATTTGTTTTTTATAATAATTGATTTTTTCTTTTTAATTTTTAAAAATATTGCAGGATTTGAAGTAGCATCAGTGGCTTGCTGTGCCACAGGAATGTTTGAGATGGGATACTTATGCGATGATTTGAACCCATTTACATGTAGCGATGCAAATAAATACGTATTCTGGGATTCTTTCCATCCAACACAGAAAACGAGTCGGATCATAGTTGATTACTTAATGAAGCATAGCTTGCATGAATTTTTATGAAAATTCTATGTTATAATTATTGCTTCACTCTTCCATTAATTATTAATTAAGTCGATGTGTCGTATGAATTTATATGTCGATCTGTATAAAAACAGTGGAATGTAGCTAGTTGTAGTGCATAATAATATTGTCAAGTCGATTTGTTCTCGAGGTCAGTCGGATAAGTAGGTATGGGTCTAGTCCGGATCAGATTTGGCTGAATATAATCAATAACAGAGTGGGTGTATCGCATTTGCCACGTGATACCACAAGTATATTGCACTTGTTATATGATTGTTCAAATTTAGTCGAATCGGATTCGAGCTAAAATTTCCCAACGTTGGCAAATTTAGTGTGAAGGGGTTTGATCATAGAAAAGAAGTTGATATAGGAGGAGAAATGCTGTATTGTCACTACTGTAATGTAAAAAGATGGTATTTATAGTATTTGTTTACATATGATTCGCATTTATATACAAGAATATCCAATGACTTCTCTAACTAATTGGCGCAACGAACTAACTAAAAATGCTAACACAGAAATGAGCAAAAATATAATAAGAGAAACAATAATTATGCTCAGACTTCTAACTAATAGACTCGTGCCCACGCTTTATCCCCTCTTTTGAGACTTCGTCTTCTTCTTCAGCAACTCTGTTGTTGCAGCAGCTTGTTCTGTTTCACTGCATTTTGCGTGGAGCAGGGGGAATCGTGCGCAACTTGACCAATAAGCGAGTAAAGTCAGGGGCTGGAAGAGACTTCGTAAATAAGTCAACCACTTAATCCTTGCCAGGGATGTAGGAATGAGAGATGAAACCAAGCTTGAATTGATCCTGGATTAAATGGCAATTAATATCAAGGTGTTTGGTGAGCTCATGGAAGACTGGATTAACAGTGATGTGCAAAGCAGCACGATTGTCACACCAAAAGGGAATACGCTACTGAACATGAACCCGAAAATCGTGCAATAAATAAGAGATCCACAATAACTCACAAATAGTGGATCCTGTGCTACAATACTTTGCCACGATAGTGGAGCGTGAGATGGTAGCATGTTTCTTAGTCTTCTAGGAAACAGGAGACAGCCTAAGGAAGACGTAGTAACCAGTGATGGAACGGCGAGAATCACAACATGAAGCCCAGCTTGCATCCAAATAAGCGGAGAGATGCAGAGAATTTGTGAAGAAAATTCCCAGAGAAGGAGAACCTTTGAGGTAGCGAAGTACATACATGGCAGCATCCTAATGAGATGAACATGCATGATGTAGAAATTGACTCAATTGCTGTATTGCAAAAGAAATATTCGGACGAGTGAAACCCAAGTATAATAGCCTTCCAACTAAACGTTTGTACTGATTTGGACGAGGAAGAAGGGACCCTGAATCCAAATTGAGGTGAAGACCGGAGTGGAAATAGGTTTACAGTCAAGCATTGCAGTGTCAAGTAATATGTCATGAACATATTTGGATTGAGTCACATATAAACCATGCTGAGAACGAGCTAATTCAAGCCCTAGGAAATATTTGACGTGCCCCAAGTCCTTGATAGTGAAGAGCTGATGTAGATACTTTTCAACTGCATCCAACAAAGGAAGAGATGTCCTAGTTTTTCTATTGGCTAGACCTTGGAGGATGTCTTCTCATTTTCTTTATCCTTGATGTCCTCTTTTTCACATTTACTGGGAAGTGCCTCCTTATCTGATTTGTTGGAGGGTGCCTTATTGTCACGTTTGCTGGAGGGTGCATCCTTGGGGTCTTCGTCCATGCTTTTCTTTTGTCCTTTGCACACGGAATTCACATAATATTTATGAGATTGGAAGGGATCCCCTTGTACTTCTCCTAGGAAATCTGATCTTCATGTGGTAAGTGTATATCACAGCTTGGAAGGCATTGAGGGTGGGCCTTCTTAGAATGACAATATAGGCTGAAGGGGTGTCCATTACCAGGAATTTTAATAGGCACGTTCTTCGAGTGGAACCAGTGCCTAAAGTCAGAGGAAGTGATACCATGCACCTTAGATGGACTACCTCACCCGCGAATCCGTAGAGGGAGGTATACACTTTTTCTAGAGGGGTGTCTCCTAGCTGCATTTGATCGTACGCCTCTCCGAATAATATGTCAGCAAAACTTCTTAAATCTATGAAGACGCATCCCACTTCGTAATTGGCCAATAACGTGGTGATGACTAGAGCGTCATTGTGGGGGCTCTCGGGCTCTGAACCTTCCGCCCTTCCAAACTAGATGAGGGAGGCATCCTCCATGGCACCGATATCCCAAATTTCCTTTATAGTCGTGTTATGCGCCTCTCTAACCTGCACCTTTATAGCATAGTGGGAGTCACCTCCATTTGGTCCTCCTACAATCATTTGTATAACTCCCTTTCTAGGAGGGTCATTGGCTTCAGACTTTCCTTCAAAGGCATTTCTATGTTCTTCGTTTGGTAAAGATTCCGAATGGGAGATCTTCACTTCCTTCCCCTTGTTTGTTTCTTGCTTGATATGTAGTCCTATTCCCCGGGTCTTTTCCCAGCAGACATACTCCAAGAGGTACCCATTTTGGATAAGCCTCTCGATCTCGTTGTTTAGGTGCCAACATTCTTCAATAGTAGACTGTAATCATTATGAAAACGGCAAAACTTATTGGACTTGGGACGTTGGGGTTGTTCTCTCCATGATAGAAGACAAGTTAGCAAACCTTTTCCTTCGACCACCATAAGGGCTTGGGTAATAGGCACCGTGAGAGGGGTATAAATGGCATGGATCCTGTGGAAGGGTTCCTTCTTGTCCCTAAATTCGATGCGTTGTTTCTTGAAGGGGGCCTCCTCCTTAGGTTCTTTCATCTTTTCTCCACGGCTTTTTATTCTTAGCAGCTTGGGTGTCCTCCATGTTAATGTATTTGGCCGCACGAGCCATGAGGGCATCGAACTTCGAAATAGGATTCTTGGCCAGGGACTTGAAGAAGTCCCTGTCCAGGAGTCCTTGCGGGAAGGCGCTGGCCTTCACTTCTTATATGGCGAAGGGTACTTTCAAGGCAGCGGTATTGAATCTTTGTAGGTACTCCCTCAATGGCTCTTTATCCTTTTTGCGTATGGAGAAAAGGCCATCACAAAGTCTGTGAAGGGGATACCCTGCTGTTCTTCTTTTAGGACTCCTGTTATCTGGTGTTGCACGTCACGGAGGCCCTTTTTAAGACACTCCAGTCGAGCCAGCCATTGTTGGGGAACTTCTTGGGGAGTTGTTGGAGGGAGTCCTTATATCGTCGTTGGCGGGGCTCTGGTTACAGCCACACCTCCATCTGGAGAACTTTCTTTTATTCCTCTTTGAGGGATGTCTGCTTCCACCACAGGGGCTAAGCGGGCAGGTACCAGTACCACCATCTGTTCCCGAATAGCCGCTGCATACCTATTGGATTGCGCCCAGCAAGGCTAGAGAAAGTTCGTCTGATCTAGTGTCCGAGGAAGTGCTTTGCCTTGGAGGGTAACCAATGGATCCGTCACCCTGGGGTTAGCACCGAAGCGGGCAAAGTTGGGGTGGACCCTCCTACTAGTGCTAGGGAGTTCCCACAACATGTAAAGGCTGATTGTTGTTGGGTGTCCTCCACGGTCTTCTGCTTGTTAGCGGGATTGCTGGGGGTCTTCATAGTAACTCACGTCTTTAACTCAATTTTCCACAGACGGCGCCAATCGATGCGTGCGATTTTAGCACGGGTCCAAAGTCCTTGGATCTTGATATTGAATTTGGGCTAATTAAGTGAAAGCACTTGAGAAAAGGGATCTGCAAAACAACACGTTAGCATTCTGATGCTTAAGTTAGTCCCGTATTTAAGAATAAATAGAAATAAATTATAACGAGAAATTGTGATGTAAATAAGAATTTCATAAACAAAATCACGAATTTTAGAATGATAGAGTAGTAGTGAGAGAGTTCTCAAAATGTTGAAAGAGAGGTCTGTTGTGGGGTGCAACCCATATTTATAGAGGAGGAGCCCCTGTCACAGGAACTCTGGAGAGAGCTATATATTCGAGAAGGAAGGCGAGATTCTAATGGATAAGATCGCATCTTATACCCTTCTTGAGCAGCACATCTTCGGATAAGGGAGAACTCCTTCTTCGTGAAGACTCTTGCCTTGCAAGGAGTCTTCTTAGGCTGAGGAGTCCAATTTCTTGATGGTACCTTCCTTCTCCCGGGCTGGCCTTGGGAAGGTGCTGCAGGCCTTCGTACTGGACCTCCTTCTTGGTCCAATTTTGATGAGGCAGGCTTCTTTTTTAGACAGATTCCGGTGTGGTGGGCTCCTTCTTGGGCTGAGCCTAGTGAGCCTCCCTTTTGGGCCAAACCTGCTGCAGGGTGCTTCCTTCCGGGGCTAAGCCTAGCACCCTTGGGCAGGTTGACTCTCTCCTGGGCTGTTGTCCCTGACTTGGGCTAGCACTTTTTCTTGACCCAATCTCTTTCGGGCCATACCCATCAGGTATAATTTGCTTTATTTTGCAAAACACAGAAGATGATTTATTATTTTTTTTATTAATTTTTTTTGTTCATTTCATATATCACATGGATTAAATTGCATTTAACCCTAAAATTTTCACATATATCATTGAGAATTAAATCCAGATGCAATCAATCTAGGTAGCACCTCAATGTAGTTGGAGGTTTAAATGCAGAGGCAAAAATTGTCAAAACTCGCCACCTTTTGCTGTGATCAATAATGGTTCTTAAGTAATTAATTTTTCGGTGGGTGCATGGTTTATAATTCAAATCAAGCCCTTACAATATTCTTTTATATGGGTCCAATGGTAGGACTGTGACATCAAATATTGATTCTAAGTCTTTATATATATGGATATTGGATTGTTTTAATAGTCCTGATTTAATCTCAAAAAATCATTACCATGCAAGAAAAAAAAAAAGATGTTATAATTTCAAAAAATGTGAACTGGGCTATTAAATAAATTCTTTCTTAGGGTCAGTTTGCAACAAGAGATGTTACAAAACATTGGTTGTATCTGGCAATGGGAAAGAGCATTTTTCGTCTAGCAACTTAAGTAGGGTTCTTTACTTTTTCTTTTATCGATTACTGAATTTTCATTTTTGATCTCGTAATTTTTGAAAAATAGCACTTTTGATTTTATGGTACCTTTTCTTTAAATATTTAACGAAAAAAGATCAAGAACTGATACAAGGGATATTTATAATTTTTCAAATTAAAAGATTTTTATAATTATAACAAATTTCAGAGCAGTTCGTTATTATTTTTCCATATCATAAATCATTATGCCAATTATTTCTCTCTTATATATATATATATATATATTGTATAACATGCCCTCATAAATAGGTATCAAAAGGATTGATTTGGACATAAAACATTGCATTCATTGCAGCTCCAAATCAGCATAGATTTGCTCAAAGCTTCCCCATCATAATTTCCCTTTAAAAGTGTCAAAGTTGGAAGTTGAGAAGTAGTTGGGTCGTCTTAATTCGAGATTAATGTACTTGAATCAGTTGTTACACTTATCTACGTTGTTATTAATTAATTCGAATTGTGTCGACGTTGAAAAGTAGCGTCTGAAAACGCGACGAAAGAGTGAAATAATAGTAATTAAATTGATAAATGGAATACAAATGGATCAAAGGGATGTACCCTTTAATCATTCTAGGCGATTCGGTTCCAATTAAATGCGGAAAATATAGAATTACACCATATGTTTAACCAGTGGCAAAGCAATGAACGAGAACAAAAAAATAACTACGGATTTTACCTCTTGAATCCATTTTCTATTCGGCTTCAAGCGTCAACTCCTCTCTTTTCTCGAATCAGCTCTCTTAGAGGGTTCAATTGTAGAATTCCTCTAAACCTAGTTCACACCACACAAGGGACCCCAACAGAGAGAGTCTCAAAAAAAAGATTAGAAGAGAGTTTTGTGAGATTGTGTTTTTGTGTGTTTAAAAGACCTAGTCTATGTAACTTCTACACAATATCAGCCTATTCGGCCAAGTGAGACTCTTCCAAATAGCCCACTCGGCCACACCTCTTTCCCAAAATGGTGTGTTAGACTTGATCTCTCATCCAAATCCAACTAGGTTTGAATGTTTGCACTGAGCTTGATTTAATTGTCCAACAAATTAAAATCAGACCTAATAAAGTTTGGGATAAATGCATTTTTTGTTCTCAAATATAGTGACTAATGTGATTTTGGTTCTCAAATAATTTAAGTTGCAATTTTGGTCCTCAAACTTTGACTTTTTAGGCATTTTTTATCCTTTCCGTTAACTTTTTTGTTAAATTTAATGGAAATTTTATTTAAAGTGGAAAAAATTGCTATTTTCCTCTCATTTGATGGTGTTTTTTAAGTTGTAATCCAATGTACTTATTTTTTCTATTTATCTTCAAACTTCAAAAAAGAATAAACCAAATATATAAGCAACAAATTTTCTAAATACAAAAAATGTCAATAATAGGAAAATTCTCAATAAATTTTAAAAATATTGTTGATTAAATTTATTTATTTTTTGTTTATTCTCTTTTGAAGTTTGAAAAAAATATAAAAAATTAGTGGATTGGATTACAACCTGAAAAATACCACAAAATGGGAGAAAAATATCAAAATTTTTCCACTATAAATGAAATTTTCGTTAATTTTAAAGGAAAAAATAACAGGACCAAAAGTGTCAAAAAAGTTAAAATTTGTGAACTAAAATTGTAATTTTAAATTGTTTGAGAACCAAAATCGTATTAGTTACTATATTGGAGGACAAAAAATGCATTTACCCAATAAAATTCTATTGGATTTATTTGAAAGGATCTGGTGGTACGGTCCGGGAACGCGCTAGCGAAAGCGGTAAGCGAAGACGCATAATAATAAAAATTAAACCATAAAAACAACGAACCAAGGGGTGTACCCTTGAAGTTCCCGGGCGTTCGATGCAGTATGGAAATAAAAACCGAAATGAAAACCATACAAGACTATTGGTGTGAAAAGAGAAAATAAAGAAGTGAAGATGATACCTTTTGTTTTTCTCGTTAACTAAACTGAAACGTTCACAGAGGTTCAAACGTAGCAACCCACTAAGTATGTCCACACCATACTGGAATAAAAAATCTCTTGAACTCCTTGCTAGAAGATAATAAGAGAAAATTTCTCCTAGAGAGTTAGAGAGAGGGGCGGACGAGAGGTCTCTAGGGAAGGAGGATTATTTTTGTATTGTGTAATAATGTGATAATTATTTCTGAAATAATTATAGAATATATATCTTGTATTAATAAATAAGAATGTGTCTAGATTACGTTATAATTATAAAGTTTATATATGTCATATTTTTTGTAATTAAAATTATTTATTTAATATGACATATATAAACTTTATATTATATTTTAATATATATTTGTATTACGTTATATTTTTCTTAAATTGATAAGTAATTCACTTATGACTTTTTATTGTTTATAAATTTATGTCAAAATTTAGTAATTCTATGAATTATTCTAAAAATCATAATAATAATGATGATGATGGTTGAACAATTCTATTTATTATTTTATTATATATATAATGAGATTAAAAAGTTTAATCAATAATTACAATATCTTAAAATTCGGACATCCAATTCATACGAAATTTAAATATATCAAAGACTGTTTCTATTAGATCATATTAGACCGTATGATTTAAAATCACATGGCCTGATTCAATGATACACTGTCTTGAATGATTACTCTTATGTTTCGAGTACGATATCTAGACATCCGTATATCCAATAAGTCTAAAATTTTATCAAAAATATTTTTATGTAAGTTTGATAATATCTAACGGTCTGATATGAATTTTGATGGTCCGATTAACCCATGTTGTTCAACAATATAAGATGATAGTTACATCAATGTTATATAACACTTATAAATATATAAATTTTGCAGATTCTGAATATATATTAATTTCAACTATAAAATATTTTTATGTATTTCAATTGCATTATTTCAAATAATTGATACTTTCCCAATAACTTTAAACTATTCAGAATGATTTTCATTTTTGTGTACAATTTACTAATTATATTACTACTAAACTAATCAGTAGTTTATATTTATAACATATAAATTAGAATTTCATACTATATTTTGGTATATTTATAATATAGTATACATTATACAATCTATTTTATTACTTAGAAATTTATGTAAAAAATTGGTGATTCTCATTATTTAATCTAATAATAATAATAATAATAATAATAATAATAATAATAATAATAATAATAATAATATAGTATGTATTATATAATCTATTTTATTACTTATAAATTTATGTAAAGAATTGGTGATTTTTATAATTTAATATAATAATAATAATAATATAATAAAGAAAAAAACAAAAAAACAAAAAATCAAAAAATAAAATAAAAAATAAAAAATCAGTTTAAGCTCGAGCTCGAGCTCGAACTGGTTGAGCTAGCTCGAAATTACAAAATCGAGCTGAGCCATTTATCATTGTCACCCCTATTTGTGTGTGACTCTTTAGGTTCACCTTTTAGCTAGACTGGGCTTGTGACTAACACTACTATTAATTAAATCTGATTTAATTAATAATTCTTGATTACTTCTTAATCAAGAAAACCCGTTAACATGCGTGGCCTTCTAGCAACGGTCCTTGGTACTAGAGACTAGGTGAATGACCGTGTGAACATTTAGGCTCTCGAGTCTATATGGTTACGGTCCTTCTGTCTATCGCCTTCTGGCCTTAGTCTATAGCATGGAATTAGGTATTGGCTTCCTTCCTCGACTAGGCTTCTATGCTCAATACTTGAGATCGCGTTACGCCAAGTTTCTCGATATAGGAACCTCTTTTTCTATTCAATCAACGACTATGGCCATAGATTCATAAAGCATGAACGCATCTCCAAATGCATAGGAGATACCTATGTCACATACTGACCGGGGAGCACGTGACAGAGGACGGATCCTCTTCTTGGAACTCACCGTCCTCGCTACATGCTCCGATTGCACTAGACAAGGCTTATGATGATCATGTTTGCGACACAATCACGTTTCCCATAGATCTAAGATACAATCGTCGTATGCATGTGACTCCGTGATTCCTCAAGTCCGAGGACTACTCCCATACTATCCAAGAAATTTGAGTTATACTAAGATACAGTCGTCGTATGCATATGACTCCATGATTCCTCAAGTCCGAGGACTACTCCCATACTATCCAAGAAATTTGAGTTATACCAACCAAGCCTCCAAGACTTCCATATGACGATCCCCCCGAGTCAGTTCAGTCAGTTGACTACCTTGTCAACTAACCCACTGATATTGCGTAGACGTCCAACGTCTGTCATTGATGAAACGCAGCACTCATCCAATGAATGCAATACTCAGTGCAAGTCTCAGTAGGACTCCCGATTCCCAATCTCGAGGTCCTCGACTTGAAATGTTTCAGATCAACCTTCAGAAGTTGGTTTCATAGTCGCCATCCAATGCGCAACCCAATTACATGGGTTATTAAATGGTCTGTGGGCATCTATTTTGACATCAAAGTTGTGCTTAATGTAATTGGTAAGTAGAACAGGCACATGAATTTATTTGTCAAGTCAACTGCTGTTGACTAACGACACATGACCTTTTGTCGTTAAATTTAATGGTGAAGGACCAGTAATGTCAAAATTTTTGAATTTTGGGACTAGATGTGTCAACTGCATAAAGTGGAGGACCAAAGTGCAATATTACCTTTTTCTTATGGCATATTAATTCTATACAACTTATAAGATGTTATAAAAAAAAGTTAAAAAAGTTAAATTTATTTTAAAGAGCTTATAAGATCCAAAATATTTTATTTTAAGATTTTATAAGCTCTTTAAAAAGAAAATAGCCAAATAAATATTTAAAGCTTATAAACTCTCAAATATCTTATAAGATGTTTTGAGAATCTTATAAACTTAGCTAAACACCCTAATAAGGAGATAACAGAATTTACTATAGGAGTAGGGCCGTTTGGTAGGGCTAATGGTTGTGGGTTGTTATATCTTTGTGATTTGTGAAGAAATAGTGCTTGTAAGATTTCGGGAGACTTTTAGGTGTTATTTTTAGTACACATCAATTATTAATATGAGCATACGTGGCATTTTCATATGTGTGCATAATTAATTTAAATTTTTTAAATATTATTATTTTAAAAGTATATTAATTAGATTAATAAAATATTATAAATATAAAAAATAAGACAATAATAAAAAAAATAGAGAAGAAAAAGAGATGTGGAAGTTGAGAAAAGAAAAAACGGGAACTTAAGAAGGGAGAGAAAAATGGAAAGTTGAGAAAAGAAAAAAATTAATTAAACAATTAAAAAATAAAAATTGATATATCAATAAATTGAAGACATAAATAAAGTACTTTTCAGTTATACAAAGGTATAGATTACTCTGAATTTGGTAGTTTTAGGACTAGGAAGTTTAAAACACAAACTCCGCGTTTTATATACGATCTTGTTTGGTTTGTTTTCATTCTCAATTTTTAATTTTTAATCTTTTAGTTCTTATTTTTGTATTAGGTTTAGTGTAAGAAATGGAGATATATTTGAATTAAGATGTTTTTGTGATGGATTTTCTTATAAACAAATGTGAAGGTATATTTGGATTGATGAATTTGAATTTGAGGGATGATTTTAAAAATTGATTTCAAATGACTTCATGTGAAAAGAATTTGAAATTCATTAACATTCAACAAAACATAATTTAAAATTAGAATTAAAGGATTTGAAATCCTTTAAATTTAGAACCATCCAAACAAATTCAAAGAATTTATTATTAAGGATTCTTTTTTCTTTTCGAGGAAAACCCAATATTTTATTACCAAGGAAAAACGAAGGAGAAATTAAGTACATAGCCAAAGCCACTACATGAAGAAACTAAAGCAAGATCAACCTAGACAAAGGGAAAACAATCAAGCAACCAAACTATACCCAGGTGGAAGAAGCTGAGGAGCCCGAGAGATGATGGGTAACACCTCCTACCCCCGACCTTCAAAATTGCAATCATTCCTATTTGCCCACAACAGTCAACAGATGGTCAAGAAGTAAGCAAAGTCATGCCTACCAAGAGCCTCGTACGCCCGTCTTAACCAAGCATCAACATTAAGGGAATCGCAGGCGGTAACACGAAACAAAACTTGATACATAAGCCCAAGTGAGCCTGTCAAAGGAGCATTCTGCTAGGATATGCATAACGTCCTCCTCCTGAAGATCGCAAAAGCCACAAGAGCTATCGAACAACAGACCGCGATGACGAAGATTCCGGATGGTAGGGAGAGCCTCCTGACAGCACCTCCAGGCGAAGAGCAGTACCTTCGGAGCTGCCTTCGTGTCCCATATAAAGCTCCAATTGTGCTTACTACTGCCCAACACTCGACCATCCATCTTCGAGCTGGACATTGCAGACGTCGATCGAGCCAGAAAGTAGGCGCTTTTGACCGAGAAGCAAATCATAGTGCCACCCTAGCTGGTCATTGAGCCTAGCGCCACTTTCATTTGCAAAATCCAATTTGCATCCACGTCAGCGAACACTGCATAGATGAGATCCTCTATCCATAAACCATCACAGTACATGAGCGAGGACACCCTCAACTCTGGCGACATTGTCTGCGGGGGGTGAACCATGCAGAAGAAGGAAGGTCGAGGGATCTAGGAATCTTGCGTAATTTGAAGTTGTTAATCCATCCCCAAACAAACCACCACGTCCCCTCCACCAGCAGACCACGAGCTGACACAATGGACCTCCATGTGTATGAGCCATGGCCTCTCCCATCCGCCTCAAGGAATGAGTCGTCCGAAAAGTATCTAGCTCATAACACTTGGTGGAACAAACTATCTGGTTTAGTAACCACCCTCCACGTCTGTTTGCAAAGAAGTGCCCAATTAAACTCCTTCAAACTTCGGTAGGCAAGACCTCCCTCACACTTTCTACAACATAACGAATCCCAAGAGAGCCAGTGTATCTTTTGTTGACAATCTTAATGCCAGAAGAAAGATGCCGACATGCTCTCAAGTTTGCCAAGAACCGAATTTGAAATTTTGAAACAGGTCATGACATATGAGGGAATCGCTTGAATCACCAACTTGATCAGAACCTCTATCCCTGCCTATGAAAGCTTCTTCCCTTTCCAACTCTGTAACTTCTGCAGAACCTGAGTCTTTAGCCCCTCGAACAACTCATGTTTTGGTCAACTAGCCACTATAGGAAACCCCAAATACTTATCATGTTTAGCCACCATAGGGAACCCAAGGACAGAAGCCAACTCCTCCCTCAACGACCCTGGTGCATTCTTACCAAACACAACATCGTATTTCAACGTATTAATTATCAAGCTCGAGCCTTTTGCAAGACATCTCAACAACTCCTAAATTGCCTCCGTCTCGTTGGTCTTGGCAGTGTAAAAGATTAGAGTGTCGTAGGCGAAGAGAAAATGCAACAATCGAGGGGCATGCCTATTGATCGAGACTCCATAGATCCGCCCCATTTGCACCTCTTGCCGAATCATGCCACTGTGTACCTCTGCACAGAACAGAAACAAGTAAGGGGAAAGAGGATCCCCCTAACGGAGGCCCCTATTCTGCTTTACAGCCCAAAGCGAGTACCATTGAGCATAAACGAGTAGAAACTAAAAAAAACACATAACATGATAAGGGACACAACTCTGGAGTGAAAACCTAATCTAAGAAGCACTCATTCAAGGAAACTCCATTCCACACGGTTGTAGGCTTTGCTGATATCAAGCTTAATAGAGATATGACCAGTTCAACCCTCATACTTGTGGGCAAGGTAGTGGTTAAGTTCATGGGCTAAAAGAACATTATCAGTGATAAGGTGACCAGGTACAAGAGTTGATTGAGTGGCTGAAGCTATACTATCAAGGAAGGACTTCAAGAGGTTAGCAATGACCTTAGATGCTATTCTATAGACAACGTCACACAGGTTAATCGGCCTAAAGTCAATGATGGTCTCCAGGTGAGCACATTTGGGAATAAGGACGATATTAGTAGCATTCACACGGGGATCAAGAATCTTTTCATTAAGAATTTGCAAAACACACCTAAACGTATTGGACCCTACCATATGCTAAAACTTTTGAAAGAAAGTAGGAGATATACTTCCCGGACCTAAAAACTTAAGGGGATGCATTTGATCTATAACCTATTTGACCTCGTCCATGGAGTAAGGGCAGTTGAGCTCGTCATTCATAGCTGCACTAACCGATGGCTCCACCCCTGTGAGACAACCATCCATCACACTTGGATCCAGATCTGTGGAGCTGAAGATACGGTGGAAGTAAGCTTCTACTCGCCCTTGGATAGCTGATTATGACGTATAACTATGGCCCCTCTGAATTTTGACGCAACCGCTCAATGGCCTGGGTATGAAAAAAAACTGTGTTACAGTCCCCTTCTTGAAGCCATAGTGCCTTCCCCCACTGGTTTCACAAAATCTCTTCCTTGGATAAGAGATCCTCTAATTTCTCTTGTATCTTCCTAACCCGCCTTAGAAGAATCAGTCATGACACCTTCCTTGAGTTATATACAGCAAAGTTAAGATCCCGAATTTGCCTCGTGACATTCCTGAAGGATATTCAATTCCAATCTGTCAACCTAGCACCGCACTCAGCTACCTTATCGCAAAAGATCGATCCAGTACAATCTCTCAAACCAGACCCCCAACTCTGCCCACTACCTCAAACACCTCCTCTGACTGGAGCCAAGTCGTCTCAAAATGAAAGATGGGCTGACAACGTTGAACCTCACTCTGCGGTAATGCGTCCAGGTCCATAACTAGTACGATATGGTCCGAGCAAGTTTGGCTACATGGGAGACCAGGGCATTTGGAAAAAACAACGACCACTGCCTATCACCACAAGCTCTATCCAGTCTCTCCCAAACCGTGGTAGGGTGCACTCGATTATTACACCACGTGAAATGAGATCCCGTGAAACCCAAGTTACTTAACCCACACTCATTGAAGCAGCTATGAAAGTCCTACGTCTATCGGAGCGCCCTACCGCAAACTCCTTGCTTCTCGTGAAGATCTAGAATCTCGTTAAAATCCCCCATACAAAGCCATGGTCGGATTGAGATAGTTTTAAGAAATCGGAGCAAACGCCAGGAATCCTTCTGTTTAGATGCTTCTGGATGCCTATAAAAGCCTATAAAGCGCTAACGCTTGGGAGAACCCTCACCCGTGATGGTGGCGTCAATGTGATGATCTATGAAGGTCTGGACCCAAACATCAACATCTTTTCTCAATAGCAGGAGGAGACCCCCGCCCCTCTTTTTAATAGTTCAACTGATGATTGATCAAATCATATTTCTTAGCTTTTAACTTAGTCTTGTTGATGAAGACCAAGTCCAGCTCCCGGAGAGCATGAACTATTCAAGGGGACCCCAGCCCCTGACAATTCCATTTTATGACCTTCATCGCTGCTGGCGGGGCTATGTGGCATCTTCCGTCAATATAGAATCTGAATCCTCATCTACCAGTTGCAAACGCCTATTATTCAAATTTGGACCATCCGTCGCCCACTCGATAAAGTTGAAACCCCAGGCCCGCTTCTTGGACATGAGCCCCCCCCCTGTTCCCTCGACGAGAACGTAAGCGGAACATTAACCAACCCACCTACCCTCATGCTTTCCCCCATCCCTGTTCGACCAGCCCTTACCGTATCATGAGGTGACATGAGGGTCAAAGGGACAAATTCCTCAAACATCTCGTTCTCAAGCATTGCAGAATCCGTCCCCTCCTCCTGTCTATTAATCACCAGCCCATGAAGGTCTAAAACCATCAACTCGCTGACACCACCTCGGATCATTGCCCCTCCGCTACAGCACCTCTTCCCGCTCGAGCGGTCTACTCGAACTGCTGTTAACCTGCAACGACACTCCAACTGGTACCTTGTCTTTACCCTTGAGCACCAAGGTCTCGTGACTATCCAAGTCACCATAAGGCTATACTGACACCAACTCCGCAAGCACTAGGGTCCCCATGAAGGTCTAAAGCTATCAACTTCGCTGACACCACCTTGGATCGTTGCCCCTCCATTACAACACCTCCTCCCGCTCAAGCGGCCTACCCGAACTGCTGTTAACCTGAAACGACACTCAACTGGCACCTTGCCTTTACCCTTGAGAACCGGGGTCCCCTGACTATCCAAGTCACTATAAGGCTATACTGGCGCGAACTCCGCGAATACTGGTTCATCCCTCTTATTCCCCTGTGGAAGCTTCGATACCCCAACATCCCCACACTGTAATGGGCTTGTGTGCCATACTCCGGACCCTTACTAGAACCGCTGCACACAACCATGGCTTGTAAGGAGGATTAACCTTCAGGTCAACAAAGTCGTCTGCAAACTACAACTAGCAATATTTCGCTATATGGCTAAGACAACCGCAGAGGTAGCAGAAATTCGGGAGCCGCTCATAAGAGAAATGCACCAACAACTCCTCCCTCCCTCCCCCGACCAAACCTTGAGAGCCCTTTTCAGCGGCAGGTTCACATCAAGGCTAACCCAAATACACAACGTTGATCCCCAAGAACAACCCATCTCGTCCATCTCCAAATCCTGAAAATGTCCTAGGCGGTTCCCAACTAGAGTTACAACCCCTAAATTCATCAAGAGGTCATGAACATGAACGAAGAAGTCACACCAGTTCAATTCGACATTCATCGGATTCTTTAGGGGTGGCAACGAGTCGAGCTCGACCATTTTTATCGAGCTTGAGCTCGAGCTCGCTTCTGTAATTTCCGAACCCAAGCTCAATCTGACGAGCTCGAGCTTGAGCTCAAACTATTTTTTTTAATTTTTTTTTTGTTTATTATTATTATTATTATAAATTATGGAAACCACCAATATTTACATAAATTTATAAGTAATAAAATAAATTGTATAATGCATACTATATTATTGTTAATATTATTATTAGATTGAATAATAGAAATCACCAATTTTTTACATAAATTTATAAGTAATAAAATAGATTGTATAATGTATACTATATTATAAATATACCAAAATATAGTATGAAATTCTAATTTATTGTTATAAATATAAACTACTGATTAGTTTAGTATAATATAATTAGTAAATTGTACCCAAAAAAAATAATTATTCTAAACAGTTTAAAGTTATTGGAAAAGTATCAATTATCTGAAATAATGCAATTGAAATACATAAAAATATTTTATAGTTGAAATTAATATATGTTCACAGCCTGTAAAATTCATATATTTATAAATGTTATTATAACATTAATGTAACTATCATCTTACATTGTTGAACAACATGGGTTAATCGGGCCATCAAAATTCAGATCAGACCGTTAGATATGATAAAACTTACAGAAAAATACATTTGGTAAAGTTTTAGACTTATTGGATATACGGATGTCGAGATATCGTACTCGAAACATAAGAGTAATCATTCAAGACGGTGTATCGTTAAATTAGACCATGTGATTTTAAATCATACCATCTGATATGATATAATGGACCAGTCTTGTATATACTTAAATTTCGTATGAATCGGGTGTCCGAATTTTAAGATATTGTAATTATTGATTAAACTTTTTAATCTCATTATATATATAATAAAATAATAATTAAAATTATTCAACCATCATCATCATCATCATCATCATCATCATCATCATCATTATTATTATTATTATTATTATTGTTATTATTATGATTATTATGATTTTTTGATTAATTCATAGGAATTACTAAATTTTGACATAAATTTATAAATAATAAAAAATCATAAGTGAATTACTTGTCAATTTTAAAAATGTATAACATAATACAAATATATATTAAAATATAACATAAAGTTTATATATATATATCATATTAAATAATAATTTTAATTATAAAAAATATTATAATATACTAAGTTGTTGATTAAATTAATTTTTGTATAAAGATTAAATGTATAAATAAAAGTACCATAATTTATTATCATCCAAAATAAAATGTATGATATTGATTAATAATTATAATATATGGTCAATTTTGATCATAAAATTGATCAAATATTAAATATATACAAAATTCAAAAATAAAAATATATAAAAAAAATAAAAAAAAATATTCACGCTCGCGAGCCAGTCGCAAGCTGGTGAACAACCATAACTGAGCTCGAGCTCGAGTTAAGCTCAAAATCGAGCCTCGCGAGCTGACTCAACTCATCTGCCACCCCTAGAATTCTCATCATCCCTCACACCATTAAGGATATCCCTCAAGCACCCAATTCTGGTCAAAATATTATTAAATTTCAATATGAACCTACCGCTACCCAACTACTATGAGAGGAAACGACCTACTACGCGGACCCCGCATGCCAAATGCCATTGAGAATGGCCATGCCATGCTCCTCATCATTAGTCAATGCGAGGGCACTATGCAGCTGTCGAGCCTCCAGACTCTGTACGACCCTAGAAAAAGAAAACCGCATGTGATAGTAGGTTGTTCGCACGATGAAGCCACATAGAAATTAACCCTAAGATAGCTGCACGCTCACACTCCCAGGCCACGACAAAAACCTCCTTCTTGACCGCACCTTGCTAACAAACAGTTGAAACAGGAAAAAACAAAAGATATCTAAACGCACAAGGAAGAAAACGACAGATTAAATATAGAGAAGAAGTCAGAAATAGTAGCAGACAGAAAGAGAAACGAAGATTGGGTGACCCTCCTAACAACCACACCCTGCAAACAAAACAAAACAAACGGGAAAAAGCAAAAGAAAATCTAAACACACAAGGGAAGAAATGACAAATTAAAGATAGAGATGAAAGTCAAAACCAACAACAGATAGAAAAGAGAACGAAGATTGAGTGACCGAGTTTGTCTCCAAAAGCTACTTGATCAGCACTGCCTTTGACGACATGGAAGGCACACATAACTCACTAGACGAGCCGGCGAATGGATAAAACGCCAACAGAACAAGGAAAATCAGAGACCACCATAAGAGAAACTCTCATGTGAGAGACGTAAACCCTCACACAAGAGAACTCAATCCTATATTGATTGTTAATATATGATTGTTCCGATTAGGGTTTAAGGATTTTAAATCCACAATTTCAAATTTTTCATTCCAAATACAGCCTGATATAATAAAATGTGTTTAGATTGTGATGCTGTGTAATAATTTTTTGCACGAAAAAACGGGATAGAATTGATTTTGTGGAATTATGGCCTAATAAAATAACCAACCTTATATGATGTCATAATTTAAAAAAGTATAAAATTAAAAATAGACATTTGAAAACAAAATCAACATGACTTTTGGCTTTTACTAAGGTATTGTTTGTGGAACATTTTATCCTCTCTCCGAAGAGTGAGCCAAACTAATTTCAATTCTAGGGTGCATTTTGTTATTTTTCTTATTTGAGGGTGGAAAATGCAAATTTCCCAAATCTCCAAACGTCTTATTATCCGCTGGAGACTTGCCCCACAGATGATACAGTGGGACTCTCCAGATGGACGTTCTATTCAACAGCATCAACGTCCGAGATCTTCTCTCGTCGCTGGAATCTCCCTCCTCCCCACTATCGGCGCCGGATCTCCGCCTCCTCATCTCTCGCCTCGACGCCCACTCCCTCCGAATCAAATCCACTGTTCAATCTTACCTCCTGTCCCACCACGACGATTTCTCCTCCCTCTTTTCCCAGTGCTCCGACGTCGTTTCCAAGTCCGAACGCCTCTCCGATGACGTTGTTGCGCTACTCAATCTTATATCCGATCAGCCGATCGAGTCGGATGTCGGGAGGATTTTTCGAGAAATTGTGGAGAAGAGACGGGAGTCTAGGGAGAAGCGGGAGATTTTGGAGTTTGTTGAGGTGGTTTTGGAGTTAGATAGAAAGTTGGGGGGTGTTAGCAATAATGTGAAAAATGGGAAAGTGGTTGAGGCTGCGGAGGGGTTAAAGGAGTTGAAGATAGCGCTTGGAGTGAAAGGCAATGGTGATGCTGAAGCGGCGGAAGGTGAGCCCATGGTGTATGGGATTCTCAAAAAGCATTGGACTGATTGCTTTGAGGAGGTATATCAGATTCTTTCTTTGTCGTTTTATTTTCTTCATGATAAAATCAATATGGAGTTAACTGTATATGTAGTCATCTTAGTGAATTAATTGGGTTTCTGATATAATTCTAAATACGTGATGTTATGTTGCGTAATTTCTTTCCATTGTTGATTGCACGTCTGAAGTCTGATAAGTTCTATTTTAAGAAAATACGCATCCTATATTTCTGATTCACTCGCATACTCTGTCTTATTACTTGAAGTTAGTTTTTACGCAGCGTTAAAGACCTTGACTATTGCATTTTTTAGTTTTAGTGTCATATCTTGATGCTACCTTTATCTTAGAATAGTTTCTTCCTTCAGCTTGTGCCACAAATATGCCGCATAAACGGTGTTGTCTCAAAGAAAATTGGTTTTTATAACACATATGAAGGGAAACATAAAGAAGGAAACACAATGGGAAAGTCGAAAATAAACGTGGAGGACATGAAACTGCTATGCTGCATATTTGCTACCATCACTATGTTTTCTCTGTGGCTTTCTAAAATTTTCTAGGAATACATTAAGCAATGGACATGTTTTTAGTTAATCTGGTTTACTTTGAAGGAATGATCCTGGAAGGTGTGTTTTTCTTGTCTTTTATTATTTAAATCTTGGGAGAAGAAGGGGAATGCTGCGCAGAGAACTATTGTAGATATGTTTTACTTTGTTAGGCTAATTGCTTATTTCTTTATTTTTGGTTTTTCTTATTTAGCCGTAGAAGGGCGAGGGTATGCATCTCCAATTAATATGTGGAAGTAAGAAGAAAATCATCATTGACACTTTTAAATTGTAAGGGTTTCTTGATCACTACATAAATTTTTATTTAGATGAGATTCTGTTTCTCTTATTGCTGGCTGAATTCTGGTTTTCGTATGTATTTTGTGGGGCATTCAACTCATTTTGAGAGGACAATGGTCCTACTGGACTTAATTGGTTCATGATTGCAATATTTATCCCTCGACTTGAACAAAATGTTTGCTCCTGTCTATTTGAATTTGTTTCATATGAAAGCCATAATCGAATTCTACAGCTTTATTTTGACAAACAATTGCGAGTAATGCAATGATGAGTTTATCAACTTTATGATTGTTCTTTAGAGCCATTCGATTTGGATGTAGATTCAAGAGCTGCTTTGGAGGTTTATGGAGAATGCAGTGTGGTTTGAGCCGGAAGGTAATGAGGTTCATATAAAGTATCAGACAAATGTGAATGGAATTGATGGGCTAGAGCTTCAAACTGTTTTGAAAGCATTAGATGTGAGTTAATGTTGACTTAGTTTCAATTGAAACTTCATCATGTAATCCAGAATCCTTCTCAGTTTCGTTTCTCATTGAAAATTTTCTTAGTAATATGTTTATTCTTATGCAGGTTGCTAACATCCTTGATTACGGACTTGCAAGAATTGCAGATTTGATTACTAAATATGTTTTTAGTCCAGTGGTGAGTTGTAGGGCAATTCCTTCATTTACAGAAGAAACCAATCAGGACTTGGGGCATGCATCAGAGGCAGTTCTTAAAATAGTTCCATCTGTTGATCCTGAGGTACATTTTGTGAATATGGAATCCATGAATAGTATTCTTGTAGGTCATGTAAACTTGTACTGCTTACATTGGATGAGACAAACCTTATGCTTATATATTTGAAATTTTTACATTTACGTGTCCATTCAATCTTCTTCATTTTCCAGGGCAACAAGGTGGATGGTGAAGTTATGTACTCTAACATTGTTCAGATTGTTGAATTCATCTACAAATTCTTATTTTTTCACAATGCTTCTTGGACGCGCTGTTTTGGAAGATTGACTTGGCCAAGGATGTCAGATATGATAATCGCGAATTTCCTTTCCAAGGTTTGTTATTGATTTTTCGGACTGCCTAATGATTTAAATATTAGTTCCTCTCAGAAGAACTGTGTGAAGAAGATATGTGTCTTCACTAACATGCTATTTGCCTCTTGAGAAGTTGTAGTTCCTCACAAGCATCAATCAGTATGCTACATTCAATAAGTGGGAGGGAGGAAAATGCAAATAACTTCATCGTATGAAGCCAAGCACATGTATATTATTCACTTATAAAAATGTTTGTGTTTACTTAGTTTTTTGTGAATCTTGTTGTTCTTCTGTCTTTTTAGTTGGTCTATCCTATCAAGCATGCATAAAATCCCTTTCTGTTGAGTCTAGAAGTGACGTCTTATTATTATAAATTTTGGCATAAATTGCTGGTATATAATTGTAAAGAGAGATCAATGTGATGAGAATATAAAGATGAGAGTACAAAAAATATTACTGATTGAGCGACTTTCAATCCTCCCTGTACCCCCTTGACCTCCCTGGAGAATTTTCCCCTCTCCTTGTGAATTCGGCATCTCAGGTGTTATCCCTGCACTTCAGTAACTTTGCTTGGTAATCTATCTGATTTGGCCACAAGCCTGTGCATACAGTGAGAAAGCAGGCAGCAGGTATGACCAGTATACTCAGTGATGTTGGTGAAGCAACAACACACAAAATACCTGAAGATTAAAACAAAACAATGAGAGCTTTCTAGGGTTCCAATCTCCCAGATAATTTTGCTGTAGTTCTTTAGCCATTTGCCTAATAAACTCATTATCCCATTGTTTCACTGAGGTACCTATCACAAGCTGAGTTGATGAAGATGACTTGTATAATTTTCAAATATAATTTGCTGGACTGATAGCCTGATGGAGTTACGAGATGAAATACAAAACAAACCCCATTTTAATCTTTCTAGACTAATATGATTTCAATGTGGATTTTGGATCTTTGATCTGAAAGACTGAAAGAACCAGTTGGCTAAATGCTAAAGTATGTGATTTCAGAGGTAACAGATGTGAAGGGGTATTCTGCTATGTCATCTTTTGCTAGATGTCCATAAGCTTTCACTAAAACCATTTGGACTTATAAAATTGGAAAAGAGAAATAATCTGTTAATTAAATGATCATCGCAATCATGTTTCTTTGTCTGAATCTGAGATTTTGAACCTAGGGGAGTGCATTCTTACAACAAAGATAAGAAACCACTTTTCTAATATTGCAGTTCTAGTACAATTAGTAGTAATTAACATAATATCTTCTTTTAGCTAATTATGGATTTATTTGACTATTGTTTTTTGCTCTAGAGTTCTCTGCTTCAGAAGAGACTAGCCGTGGGGTTGTGTTTTCTATATTATTCTGTACTACTGACAACAATTTATATTCTCTTCCTATGGAGGACAGATTTTTACAATATCATTTCTGATTGTTTTGCATCACATTATCTAAAACACCACTTTTGGAATAGTCAAAGAGCAAAGTCCTAATATCACAAGAGGAGCTGCTTCTGCATTGTAGCACTGTAAAGTTCAAATGCTATGTGCAAATTCATGTGCTAGTAGCCTAAGCATATGCCATTACTACTTACTAGCAACGAGATGTACTTTGGTGCTGCTACAATGACTTTGTTTCTGGTGCATAAACATTCATTTGAATGTAACTCCTTTCTTATATTTTTGGGGTAGCATGCATATCATTACTATAGCTGAAACAAGTTTTCATGTCAGAAATACTAGTGTAATACTCTTGTTCCAAAATTATTGGGATAGATTGGTGAGGAACATAGTTTTAAATGAGAGTTGAAAAAGTGTAAGTATTTAGTGCTTAGGAGTTAATGTTGATACTTTAGCTGTTTGATAGTTTTTGAAAGGGAAAAAAGAATTCCACTATGTTACGGAAATATTTCCTAAAAATATTTTCTGAAAGTGTTTTGAAATGATGCTACTTGCGAATGTGCTAAAATTAAAGTCTGACTGGATTCGTGAGTTGCAAATTTTGACTAATTAAGTTGACATGTTGATTTGATAGTTCATCTTGATAACATGCATTTGGTTTACTTGTTTTAATGTATAATTAGGAGCAATTTCCGGAAATGTGATGCAAGGCTTTTTTGGTTATAAGATTTGAGATAGAGTTGAAATGAGGTTGTAAGGTTCTCAACGGCGTTTCTTTCTGGAAATGTTTTAAGAATATTTCCTGAAATTATACCAAACGAAATGTATTCTCCTCAAAGACGACAAATCATTTTGTGGTAAAGACTCAAACATAGCCTTCCTTTAGTAACAAAGAGTCTTATTCTAGGGCGGCCAAGAAAGGCACCGGGGCCTATGAGTTTTCCAGAGGAGTATTTCCTTTAGTTTTAAAACAAATGTTAAAAAATGCAAAGTTTTTCAAATAGGAAATTTATTGATTTCACACAGTATAGTCATGATATCCCCCATTTTGACCTCAGGTTGTACCGGATGATGCTTCCAAGCTGGCCGAGTTTCAAGCGATCAGGAAACTCACCATAGATTTTGAGACAGCTTTGAAGCAACTTATGTTCATATCTCAATCTGATATAAAAGACGAGAAGCTGAGCAAATTTGCTGACAATGTTGAGGTGCACTTTGCAGCAAGAAAGAAAGTTCAGATTTTAGCTAAGGCCAGAAATATGCTTCTACAATCTAATTTCAGCCTTCCTCAAGTGAGTAGACAACTGAAATCTTTTTATTGTTTCGTTCTGTTTGCGCCACTCAGCCAACATATATTATGGCAGAACAATATTACGAGAATTTCTGCGGTAAATAAGGAAGAACTTGCTGAAGAGGTTTCCAATCGTGTTGTTTTGCTCTTCTCATCCGAGAAATGTGTGGTATCTGAAGCAGCTAAGCAGTTAATGGAGCTTGTACATCAAACCCTTAAGGTTAGTTAAGTGCAAGAAAGACCCACTGTCTTATGACTGCAGCTGATGTTCATTTTGTTTTACATATTCTATCTTCTGCTGCAATTTTTTATTCCCGCCAATCTAATATCTTGTTTCCGTAACACTCCAAAATCGAGGACATGATCATACCATCATAATGCACTTTGACAATGATGATGAAGACGTAAGTAGTGGGAAAACTTGATTGTGGTTATCCAAATTGATCTCAGAGATTGTATTGTTTAGCAGTTTATGGGGACTTAAGTGTGATGAAATTGCATAGGTATCACGAGGTAAAGGAAAGGGGGAACACAGTGATTTAAGTATTCAAATCCTTAACCCAGTGGGAAGGGAAATAAGAAACTGATTTGATGAGATTTAAGTACTCTAATCCTTAACCCAGCGGGAAGGGGAATAAGAAACTGATTTGATGAGATTGCATAAGAAATTTGGTAACATGAGGGGTAGGGGAAAGGGGAAGAGAGTGATTAAATATTTAAAATTTTCACCTAGTGGAAAGGGAAATGACAAGCTCTCAGTTGTTTGGTATCATAGAGGGGAAGGATTTGCTTTAATTCCTCTGAAGTCAAACAGATTGAGGTCATGTGTTATGGGGTGTTGAGGCCACTTCCCAAAAATTGCTTGGAAGTTGGGAAGATCAACATTTGATTTTGCCTCAATTTGAGGAGGAAAAAGATGATAGTTTATGAAAGGCACTTGAAGGTATTCGGATATGTTCACAACTTAAAAGAGAGAAGTTGTCTGGGGTCGCCTAGAGATGTGGATATTGTACGTCCTACATGTTCAAATAAGTGTAGATTTGAAAAGTTGTTGGAGCATCTAGCTCTCAGTTGCAAGGCAACAATGTTTAACTTATCATTTGCATGGTAGTCAATAGCGCGCGCGCCCTCGCGCCATACGGCTCCCATGGCGCGCACCTTCTCTATGGCGTCGCCATAGCGCGCGCCTGGGCGCCATTTCGGCACTGGCCAGGCGCGCCATGGAGAAATCGGCCTGGGCAGCTTGGGTTTTGGCTGCTGCCCAGGCCCATGAGTTAAAACAAAACATTAGGTTAATTAACCCTAAATATAAAAGGAATTTTAGCAAATTAAGAAGTTTGCATGCATGGGTAACTTTCATTCTTGAATCTTATTTATTCAGTTCTCTCTTCTTCCTCTTTCAACGCATCTTCTTCTCATTTTCTTTCTTCGATAGTATCTGCTGCTGCTGTTCACCGGTATGACTTTTTTTCTAAATTTATGAAGTGTAAATTTTTTGTCTAATTATGCCAATTGAATCTTTGAAATTGATGTGATTTTATTAATCTTTGACTTTGAGTGTTTTAGTTGTTCTGTTAGTGTTTTCTTTTTGGGATGATTAATTACAATATTTTATTGTATGTTTATGTCTATATTTATTGTAGATTGATAGCATACATTGCCACTATTTATATTTATACATTAATCTAATCAAAATAAACTAATTATATAAATATATAGATTATTTCTTATATTTGGGCCATCCTTCGAAAAGGCGCGCGCCGCGCCGTGCGCCATGGCTCCAGGAGCCCTTGGCGCCATTGTGCGCCGTGCGCCACTGACTACTATGATCATTTGACACTATCTATGGGAGTAACAAATCAAAAGAACTTTGACTAAAAGGTAAGAAGTTGGTTACATAAAGGAGCGCTATAAAGCAACAGTGAAATGCAGTCCACCGTCAAGCATCAACCTGAGTTCAACATTTTCTCTTCAAGAGGTCTATTTTACTTGACCATTGTTTCAGCACCCAAACTCATTGACTTGCTCGTGATTGTTAAGTAACTTGAATTCCTTGTTTCAACTTCTTTCCAACAATCATGCATTTGCATTTCCTTTACATTGCTAATCATTTTTTTTCTTCCAAGTTAAGTTCTAGCAGTTAATCTCTGTTCTTATTTCATTCTTGTGGACAAACTTCTTATTCTCGATCAACTCTGTCATATTTTTATTCTGCTTCCGGTTATTGAACAACTTGAATCATAAGATCTATTAATTTAGGCACCTAGGAAAGACGTAATGTTTCTCCACTTCAATCTGTCATCTGGAAAATCCGACTTTGCGCATTTTCGTTCCTACATAGTTCAAACAAAAACAACTAACATTACCACACATCAATATCAGTCTGATGTATTTACAAGCTGACTGCATTTTCAAGCAAAGGAAATGAGGTTCATCCTTAAGTGTGGACAGTATCTCAATGTTGTCCATATGTCTCTTTTCTGTAAAGGATCTATGTACACAATGCCACTTTCAACTCCTTTATGTGATCAACTCCCTCATCATTTTGTGAAACCACTTTCAAGAAGTTGTACTCGTACACAATCCCACATTGCTTGTCTTTATCCTCCAACAACATTTTGAATCTACTCTATAACGATCTTCTGGGCCGGCCTATTCCTGAGTTCTTGAGGGAATAGGGTAAGGTGCTACCTATTGTATACTTGTTGCTAAGCTAGTTCAAGTTGCCATGACATACTAGTGCTCTAACAGTGATTGACCAGAGCGAGGGGACAAATCAATGAGTTCCTGCAGCTACCGAGTTCCTCGTGGTACTGAGCTGCCTACCTACCTATTCTGATAAGGAATAGTTTATATTCAACTCCCAATTAAGAATTCGCTGGGAACTTTAGGAACAACTTCTAACTGTGAATATTTGTTCAATTTACTCATTAATAACTCATAATCATATCTTAGTAAATAACTATTGCAACTTGAAAATTTAAAACAGACTTTTCGAGTAATTAACTATTATTTAATGGATGAAATTGAGAGAATATATAAGTCCTATCCATGCGATAACATTATTGCAATTTCACTCTTTTACCAGATTGAATGACCAAGTCATCTGAATTGTTTTAAGTTGTTAGAGAGGAGACACGTTTAATGCACAATGTTGCTAACACCTTCAGAGCAATTCTTTATGTTGGTAGTACTAAGATTAAATAATTTGGAGTTCATTCAAATAGGTTCCGAGGATTGTTGAGTTAATATTCATGTATGTAGGGATC
Organism: Sesamum indicum; assembly: GCF_000512975.1. NCBI lineage: Eukaryota > Viridiplantae > Streptophyta > Magnoliopsida > Lamiales > Pedaliaceae > Sesamum > Sesamum indicum. The sequence continues at coordinate 3,127,538 of NC_026160.1, forward strand.
CTGAGAGCAGCACTAAGGGAGGTTTCGAGAGTTCTTTAAATTTTTCCCTTGACATTATCTTTTGTATCTACAAGTTTATGGATTCTTTAGTGATGGTAGTCCTCTAGGTGCCTTTGTGGGTGAGTGACAATGGTGAACTCAGCAAAAAATGTATGGGAAGTTGGTTAATAAACAGAGGTGGCTGCAGCCAATGGAGTTCAAATGAGATCTTATGATGTTTAGCCAATGATGTTGTGGTCCAGTGAA